>NC_056739.1:1778854906-1778952086 GCF_019279795.1 Protopterus annectens | reverse complement strand
AGCTGGAACCATTTTTCCCGTGACTTGGATGTTTGTGTCAGCTGGAGAGTCGATTATGGTGCCCAGTTTGCAGTCATCTGCGAACTTGGTAAGCCATAGTCCTCCCACATTGGCCTGTACCTCAGAAAAGTAAATACGGAACAAGAGAGGTCCCAGGACAGAACCTTGTGGGACGCCACTTGTGACCGGTTTCGAGTCTGACATGGCTCCAGCAACTCTGACTCTGTGGGTTCTGTCTTTGAGCCAGTTTGCGACCCATCTTGTGACATAGGGGTTTATATTTAGGCTGGATAGCTTATCTATGATGCCCGAGTGGGGTATTGTGTCAAATGCCTTTGTGAGGTCCAGATAGGCTGTGTGGACTACCTTCCCTTTATCTATGGCCTTGGTGACTGTTTTGAAGAAGTCAACCAGGTTCAAAAGGCAGGATCTTCCCTTGACAAAGCCAAATTGGGTAGGATCTAGTGTCTGTAGGTCCCCAATGTCTTTGTTTATGAGTTCCATGATGATCCTCTCCATAGCCTTGCAGACTAGGCTGGTCAGGCTTATGGGACGATAGTTACCAGGGTCCGTAGAGGCGCCACCTTTGTGGAGTGGGACCACTGTTGCTGTACCCCATTTTTTGGGCACATATCCTGTAGTGAGGCTGAGATTGTACAGCGGTTTTACTTGAGGGATTAGTTCTTCTTGGAGTTCATGTAGGACACAACCCGGGATGCCGTCTGGTCCCATGGAAGCAGTGTTTTTTGCTTTGGAGAGGGCGGCCTTCACCTGAGCATCAGAGATGTTTGGGAGGCTGCACTCTGCCGGGATAGATACTTTCTCTTTTGGGGGGGAGGGGGTGGAGAAGTTTGCACTGAACCTGTCTGCCAGGATATTGGCGATGTCTGTGGGTTCAGTGTATTTTTTGTCGTTTAGAATCAACTCAGAACAAGTCTTGGAGTTGCATCCCAGGTTCCTAACATAACTGAAAAAAGCCTTATGATTGTCTTTAGTGTCCTGAGGAATTTTTCTCTCGAAGCTGGCCTTGGAGGATTTTATGAGGGATCGTAATTTTTTGCTAGTACTGATCAGAGATGCCTTCCCTTTTAGGGATTTTCCTCTATCATGTAGTAGTTTCCTCCTTCTGTTGTACAGTTTATTTGTAGCTGGGGTCTACCAGACTGGACGCCTGCCTTTGGGTGATTGGGTCTTGATTTTGTTTGGGATAGCATGATCCATGCATTCCTGGAGATGTCCGTAGAATGCGTTTATATAGGATTCTGCTGTTTGGGCCGTAGTTTCCACTGGCCCTGGGGCCTTGAAGGATTCCACTTCGGTTTTGAGAAGTGTGAAGTTTGCTTTTGAGAAGTTTTTCACTGTGGTTTTCTGGTCTGGGGGTGGGGTCGGGATGTGGATATCCGGTGAAATTAATTTATGGTCTGATCTTACCAATGAGGGATACACTTCTGGTATGGAGCATAGAGTCCCCATGTTGGTAATGATCAGGTCTAGTATGTTATCCTCTCTTGTGGGAGTGGTGACTAGTTGTTCCATAGCATTTGAGTTTATAAATTCCAGAAACCTTTGGGCTAAGGTGCTGGGGCTTGAGTAATGCTCCCAGTCTATGGGTAGTTGAAGTCACCCAATATAATGGTGTTCAGAGAGATCTTCATGTTCTCCAATGTTTTCAGGAAAGCCGAGTGGGATTCCTGACTTTGAGAGGGTGGTCTGTAGGATGCTATAAACTGAAAAGCAGTCTTGCCCACTGTCAGTTGCACATGGATGGTCTCTGATACGTCGTGCAATGCCACTAACCTGGAGGTGTGGATATCCTTGATAAATATGGAAACTCCCCCTCCCTTTGTGGTTCGGTCCTGGTTTTGGGGCCGAAAAGCATGATATGAGGTATAACCTAGTAGTGCTGGGGTGCTCTCTGGAGCCTTGAACCAGGTTTCTGTCACTGCACAGATATCGATGTTCTCCATACTGAGGAGAGCTTTGAGTGCGTGCATCTTGAGGTAAAGACATGTGACATATAATGACAGTGTGAAGCCAGAGACAGCTTTCTGAAGCCTGTTTTCTTTCTAACAATTTTTTGTGCAATTTTACTTTGCACTGTGCTGATGATGCATGTTCAGAGATTTTACTTGACAAGAAAAGTAAATACCGAACAAAAGAGGTCCCAGGACAGAACCTTGTGGGATGCCACTTGTGACTGGTTTAGAGTCTGACATGGCTCCAGCAACTCTGACTCTGTGGGTTCTGTCTTTGAGCCAGTTTGCGACCCATCTTGTGACATAGGGGTTTATATTTAGGCTGGATAGCTTATCTATGATGCCTGAGTGGGGTATTGTGTCAAATGCCTTTGCGAGGTCCAGATAGGCTGTGTGGACTACCTTCCCTTCATCTATGGCCTTGGTGACTGTTTCAAAGAAGTCAACCAGGTTCAAAAGGCAGGATCTGCCCTTGACAAAGCCAAATTGGGTAGGATCTAGTGTCTGTAGGTCCCCAATGTCTTTGAAAAACAAAAAGCCACCAGCAGCAAATAGACAAATATCCAAAGCAAGCTGCTGTAAATGCCAATAACTAGTCCACCGGGTGAAATAAGAAAAGATTTTAAATCCACAAATAGATGAGTGCTTTCGTCATACAGACTTCAACAGATCTACAAACAATTTAAAATTCCATGCCATTTATAGCTAAAACAATGAACATGTGACATTACAACTCATGAATATTAAATAAATGAAAACCAATACTTATGACATATAGCCTAAACTTTTAAGACTAACTTGAAATCTAACAAGACTTTTAAAAAATATATACATAAAAATATTAGTGACTCAAAGAACACTAGCTCTATGTCTGAGTTCAGGTTTGATGCTAATGGCCTCATTCAAACCTGGGAATGCTGCTGCATTTAATTTAAACTGCCATTTAGACTCAGCCTTTAACAATTTGTTTTTCCAATCACCCCCTCGAGGGTCCACCTTCACAATCTCCAAAATTCCAAAAGTAAAACTATGAGTGGGATTAGCAGTAATATGTTTACTTAATGCATTCTTTTCATCTTTTTTCAAAATGCAATAGCAGTGTTCATAAATCCTATGATTTAGTTTTCTTTCTGTTTTGCCCACATAATAACATGGGCAAGCCTTACATGTAGCTAAGTACACCAAACCAGTGGAAATGCATGAACCAAAGGCTAGTTTAATAGATATGTCAAGGGGAGATAGTGTAAAATGTGCCTTGACATATCTATTAAACTAGCCTTTGGTTCATGCATTTCCACTGGTTTGGTGTACTTAGCTACATGATGATTTTGATGTCTGAGTTTGCTCTGTGTGAGATTTTTTCTTTAAAGGATATTATATTTGTACATCTGTCACACACTGTGTTTTGCCGTTTGAGTAATAGATGACTGTCAGACAGCATCAGACATTTCTTACACTGTCTAAAGATACCAACTCAATCAGGCTGACTACAGACTTTGAGGGGAAGTGTTGGCCCAATATACTGGCAGGAATGACTCTGGGGTCAGGGTTGACTATAACTGCTTGTTGTTCGGTTTGATTAGGATAATGCTTGGGTGAAATTGATATTGAAAATTCAGTACAAAAGAACTAGGCTGGAAGCCTTCCTCTGCCACCAGCAAGAAGTACTAAACTGATTTAATATTAAAATCATTAATTAATAATCTGTATTTTTTAATTACTGACAATTGCCTAAGGGCAGTATACTTAAAGTACATGTCAGTAACTTGAAATAAAAGTTAGAAAATGGTTTTGCTTCACAGAACAGTTATGTGTGTCTGGTTTTAACTTTAAATGCCTAGGCATTCTGCTGGACTCTTCACTGTAAATGAAAACTCACATACAATACTTTAAAAGATAAATCTATTGACATTTTACACTGATTATACAAAGTGCAGAATATCTTCTTTCAAGCAAGAACAGCAATATAGAAAGGTATTCTAATGTCTTAAAATACAACCTTACCCGTTAACTAACATGGATTGTAAAAATACGGCTTAATTATTCTAATATCTGCTTTACCCAGCTCAGGGTAACAGGGTGTTGGATGTTATCCTAGCACTGATTGGGCACAGGGCAGAGAGGCAACTTTTGGGTAAGATATTAGTCTGTGGTAGGTTACACACACACACACACACACACACACACACACACACACACACACACACACACACACACACACACACACACACACACGTGGTTTGGAGGGTCACCAGTCCACCTATAGTATCCCTCAGGCATATGGAAGGACACCAGATCACCCAATGAAATCCCATGTAGAGACAGGAAGTGCATGATGAGTCAGTACAGGAAGTGCTGAGAAAGACTGGATTCCACTGACACTGTTGAAACTGAACCATGTAATTTTTTACAGAGATACAACATAGAGTTCCCCTTACCCATGAGAGAGAACTCCACTGCTTCGAGAAGAGATCCATCGAGAGGCAGGAGCCTAACACGGGGCAAACGGAAATGGGACAATGCACCTACGAGTCAGTTAAGTATCAAGAAGGCATTTTTAAATGCAAAAAGGGATTGATTTTAAATTTATCTAGTGTCTCACTGAATATGTATCAGGTGGCAGTCCTTGAAAAAGGACTATCTTTTATACCTACTAGTCGCTCATGTTTTGCAGATGTAATTTTGGACATTAAGACTTTCACTAGAAATCTAACTTTGAAATTGTTGTATTCAGGAAATGAGTCTGTTGAAAGTTCTAACATGTTTGTTAGACCTAGTTCTTTTATTCCGAATGTGAATCCTATTATTAATGCTTTTGAGAAGTTATGTATTAGGGATATATACGATGCGAATATGAGTGCAAACACTTATTTTAACAAGAGGGGTTATTCGAATTTGAATAAGCAAGAAGCCATAGCTCTGCAGGAGTTGAAGAATGATGAGCGCCTTGTTTTTAGACCAGCCGATAAAGGAGGTCTTATTGTGGTCCTTGATAAGGGTTGGTATGAGATGAAAATGTTGGATAGTTTGGCAGACAACTTATTTTATGAGGAATTAAGTATTACTCAGGTCAATGGACATATAGATATAGTTGCTGATAGTGTTAGGTCTCTTTTTGAGCAACAGTTAATTGACAAAAAATTGTTTGACTATTTTTTAACTACTAAACCTCTTATACCCATTCTGCAGGGTTTACCTAAGGTGCACAAATCTATTTTGAACCCGCCAATGAGACCTATTGTCTCAGGGCGAGGATGGTGCACCGAATCCATCTCTATATTTATAGAGAAACATCTCAGACCGATTTTGAATGATATACAGCATGTACTTAAGGACACGGAACATTTTCTCAGTGACCTTTATGGTTTTTTATCCACATATGATGATTGTCGAGTTATGTTTGTTACTCTTGATGTAGTTTCACTTTTTACGGTAATACCCATTGAGGCAGGGGTTAGATCGGTTTGGCATTTTTTGAATAGTTATGCATTATATAGTCAAGAATTAGTATGTCTATTGACAGACCTTTTGAAGCTAGTGTTAGAACATAATGTTTTTTTATTTGGACATCAGATGTTTAGACAATGCAATGGCGTAGCTATGGGCACGTCTTGTGCCAATAGCTACGCCAATGCAGTTATGGTTGTTTGGGAAGAGGATCATGTTTTCAAAGGTCCCTTTAAGGAACACATTCGGTTTTATCATAGATTTGTGGATGATGTTTTTATCTTGTGGGAGGGTGATGAAGACAGTCTATGTAGATTTTTATGTTTTGTCAATGAGTCTACAGAATTTCTATGCTTTATACACAGGATGTCATATAATGAATTAGACTTTTTAGATGTGGCAGTTGTGAGAGATGAAAGAGGGTTAGTGTATACTAAGCAACACAGGAAGGATTGTCATGTCAATCACCTTCTTCACCGGAGTAGTGCACATCCACCTCATATTTTTAAGAATATTGTTACCAATCAAGTTATGAGGGCCTCCAGACTCAGTGTGAGAGAGGCAGATTTTAAGAATGAGCTGGATAGAGTGACTGGATTTTTGAGCAAGCGAGGTTATGATGACAAAACTTTAGCTAGGAATATACCATTAGCTGCTAGTAAGCGAGGTGCAGAGGCTAAACCCTATTTTTCTAAGAAAAGACAGCTATTATAATGTCCGGAGGGTAAGTCTGCACACACCAGGCTAAGAGTGTCCCTGAAGTATACAGCTGATGTGAATAGATATATTGATATCATTAGGAAACACTGGCAGGTTCTATTGACAGATAGCACCATAGCTGGTATAGTTGATACTGTACCGAGAATCAGTTATAGGAATGATAAATCAATTAAGAGGAGATTATGTTATCCTAAGGAGGTTAGGTTAGATGGAGAATACACTGGCACTATTCAATGTAGATCATGTAATTGGTGCAGTTTTATAGATAGTGGTCTGTCATTCCATCATCCAGATCAGGGCAAGGACTATACTTTTCGTGTTTCAGTGTCATGTGATAGCAGACATGTTGTCTATCTAGCTAGCTGCAGGGTCTGTGCAAAGTTTTATATTGGCAAGACAGATAGACATCTTAGAGAACGCATCAGGGAACATGTTTACAACATCAGGAAAGGTAGTAACACAAATGCACTTGCTAAGCATGTAGCTAGTACAGATACATCTCATGTTTTTAGCTTCAGAGTCATTGGTTTACTTCATGAGAGCCTTAGACAAGGTGATGTCTGTAATAGGACTGAAAATTTGGAAGCTACATGGATTATAAAATTGAGGAGCACTGAAGGGCATGGGCTTAATGAATGTATCCCTTTAAGACCCAGATTGAAAAGGAGGCCATTGAAAAGATAATTTTTGAATATCAATATGATGTTTTTATATGTATTAAATGTATTTATATATTTTTTAGTATGAATGTATTATATGTATGTACTTGAGAAGTCATCATATATATTTTTTGGTTTTTATAGTTTTTGTAATTATGAACCTTGATCAGGTGATTATGTGTGTCGGTATAAAGGGTGTGTTTTTGTAGTGCTTAATGTACACCTGAAGAAGCTCGTTTGTGAAAGCGCTTGTGTTTTGCACTAGTAAAGGCCTTTTTGGAGATTACAGCCATCAGCGTCTTCGTTTTTAGTACAAGGACTTCCTATTTAAGTGTAATTTAGATGATTGGATAGGAAACCATAAATTCACCCCAGGGGTCTCCCCTGCATCTCTCCTGGATAGATGCATTAGGTGTTGATTTAGCTTTGCTTGAAACCTTGTCTAGAAAAAAGTGTTGGAACTTGGCTAGGCTTTTAAGAGCCCTATGGCCAATAGTCCAGTAACCTCCTATGATCCTATAAAGTCTGTGGGAATTTGTCCCTAATTCATTGACAATGGTTTATGGATCCTTTTTATTCTCAACACCCTAACACATTCTGACCCCGATTCACGCTTTTTTTTTTTTATGTTCGCCCATACTAACGATAATTGTCATATTTTTGCATTGTTAAGTACTGGCTGAAAATATAATGGTAACAGTGTAAACGGACTTGTGTGAAACTTTACATCATGATGTAGTGCAGAAGCTTGTCACAATGATTCATTGTGAGGCAATGGTGCCAGATGCAGCACTGTAAGCCACAGTCAACCCATGGCAAGAGTTGGTATGAAATCAAAAGCCTGTCGGCCAAGAGAATTGTGTTTACTGTGTGTGTGTGTGTGTGTGTGTGTGTGTGTGTGTGTGTGTGTGTGTGTGTCACAACAGTCTACATGACCTTTATGTGTATAACCTCCTTCTCAGTAGTGGCATTGCATTCGTGTGTGGTGGGGGGGGTAACTACAAGGTATGAGGTAAATTTATAAAACCATAATTGTAACCATGTCAAAACATAAGTACAAGGACTCGGTTAACATATTAATAGGGTCATACCTCTCAGCTGTCCAGAATTTTACAGAATGTCCACATTTTTGCCTTATATTTTTCAACTTTTCCTCATAGAAATTTTGGTTTTCTGGCAAATCACTGAGAATTGAAGTCACCAAATAATGATACACATTTGAGTTTCAGATGTTATACATTCAGAAAATGCATGCTAACACAAAATCTGTTATTCTAGCAGCTTTCTAAGTTTATAAGAGCAATATTACAAATCTGATGCTATGTTTTCACCTTTTTCCCCATTGTTTTAGACTTTGTCCAGATTTCTTTCACTCAGAGGTTGAGAGGTATGAATAGGGTAGCTTAAAAAGTTAAATAGAAATACTAGGGGCACGTTACAAATGATCAGTGGGTATTAATGAGAGTAAATAAACATTGTACAAGTACTACAGAGAGAAAAATAACTGCGCATTTCATTAAATTAAGAGCACGTCAGTCACTACTACATCTCAGTGTCAAAACAGACCGGTGTGCAACAGAAATAACCAGGTGGAAACACTCTTCTAGTTTTACATGATGCCTGGACAGCTGGCAGCTATTCCCATTCTGATCTGTAGATCATAAGAAAGATGTCCTTACATTATGTTCATTACAAATGGGGTTCCCTGACATGACTCTGCTCGACAGGGGCACCGGAAAATAATTTTTTTGGGTGGCGAAAGCCAGGGTACCTTTTTGGCTAGGCTTGTATAGGCCCTAGGGCAGATAGCCTAGTACCTACCTATGAACTTATGAAGCCCACTCTCTGGCCAGTTGACCTAAGTCTACCATTACTTTAATGTACTGTGAACATCACCTACACACCCCTTTCTTAGCATAGGGTATAAAGGTGACATTCAGGCGTACCATCCTCAGAACTTCTTTGTCGCCAGTCCGAACACTATTTTTAACCATCGTTCTGTTACCTCCATCTGTTTTTGCCATTTTTCTGGTTATTGTCTTTCCGGTGATTACTCCTGTTACTGAAGTCCCCACTGTTGCAGACAAGTACCCTGTTGGGTGTTTTGTTCTTTTTTTATTGTTTTGTGCTGTTTGGGGTTAATGCCACCCGGGAAGGATAAATGCCAGTGTGGGAGACTGATTCCCCATGAAGACTGCCACAACAAGTGTCTTTTTTGCCAAGGTGCTGCTCACGACCATATGTCTTGTTCAATTTGTCAGGCATTTGTCCCTAAAACTCATCATACTAGGCTTTCTTCCCTTTAATTGTATCATGAGAACCAGCATCTTGAGCTTCTTGCTAAAGACACTATGGATGGAAATTCCTGCCTCAAGAGTCAGCCATCAGGGAAGAAGAAGATGTGCAAGGTAAGACCAGAATCTTCTGCTGTCCAGCTTCTGTCGAAAGTTTCTCCCGAGGTTATTATGAACTCGTAGGCTCACCTGGTTGTTTTGTCAGATTCCTCTGCCACATCTGGGTTGGAGGCCAGTGAGGATCTGGTGGGCAGCACGTCCAATGAGGCTTTGCAGGTGTCCATTTTGGGCATTCAGGGGGAACCATGGTTGACTGCTTCCAAGGGGTCTAGAGGGGTTCTACGATTTCTCTTTAGAGAAAAGGTTCCTACTACAGTTGTGGACTGTCGTCCTGAGTCTGGACCTTCTCAGGTTTCTAGGATGGGTGTCCCCCTAAAAAAGAAACAGAAAACTAATCACGTTTCTTCTGTTCCTAGGGATCCACAAAGTGAGTGGCAGACCTTCACTCAGGGGTTGTTTAGTTCTTTACCATTGTTAAGGGCTTGTTGACACCCCTGCTCTAGCTCAATAATCAAGAAGCCTCAATCCGCACCACTAACACCAGTGAGGGACATGCACATTGGGAAGATGACAAGTACACACACAATAAATTACATTATATTGTTAAGATCTCAGCCAAGTGGTCAGCAAAAACCTCCAGACCCTCTCTGTCCAACTAGTGCTTCATCTCTGCCCAATTAGCTGACACACACACACACACACACACGCACTTTGAGATTTGATTGATATACAAACACACAGACACTCCTGGGGAAGGCTGGCACAGGTTCACTAGCTATGTCCCCTTCTGCCCAGACTATAAGGTAAAAATCAATGCCACCAACCATCCTTCCTTATCAGGTACTATAAGGCCCTTCACAAAGGGTGACCAATTCTATTTGTTCTACAATGTTACCATTATCTAAATGGTAAGCATGACGTACAACAAGACTATTAAAGAGTGGCCTGTACAGTGTCACCAAATACATATACAAGTACTCTAAGGGCTTAAATATCTCTAAACAAACCAGCCAGAATTGAACGGTTTAAATATATTTAATAATAAATAATAAAATAACAAGACAATATGCAATAACTCAACACAGTGACAACAGAGGTTAGAATTAGAGGAAATAATTTAAAACAACATTGCAGGGCGGTCTCACATAAAATCAGAAAACATCTAAACTAATCTTACTAAGCTCCTATCTATCTCCAAGACAAATCACTGTAAAAAAAAGTCTTACTTACAGAGCAACATGCAGGCAGAAGTGCTGGGTGAATGTTTCTAGGTCCAAAGACAAATACAAAATGGCCAGACTCACTCTCCGAGATAGTTCTTAAGTTACTATCAAATATTTCTGCTGGGTTATCTCAGATTAAATCATTCTTTGTCACCTATGTGTCAAAAATACTTATTTTTTCAGAAGTTTGCCTGGAACTGGAAGTCAAAAACAGCCAAACGCCTTTACATTTGAAACCTGTAATTATTTCTGTTTCCAGACAATAGAAAACCCTCTATCTCTAGACATCCTGTGTCTTTGCTGTATTAGCTAACTTTATAGCACATCATAAAACTCTTTACTTTTCAACTTATTTTCTTAGAGATTTGCACGTTAACTCTGTATGTTCCAACATCTGGCATGAAAACATACATTTGCATAGGCATATAGTCCATGTACATTTCTGCTCTTCTCTAGAAGGGTTCACTTTGGTTACAGTCTTGAAGCTCAGCACATAACATACAGTTTGAAACACACTTCTGAACCAGCAGTTTAATACACACATAACATATAGTTTTCTTACATTTGTAAGACAAGCATACAAATCATATTACTATTCCTGAATGACATAGAATTATTTACAAAAATCCAGCTAGCTGGGGTGGCAGCCTTCAAAATTCTCCACTCCTGAAAACACAAGCTAGTTTTTCAAGTGAATCTTGAGAAACATTGCTTGAGAGGTTTGAGCCTATCTGGGAATACCTTATCCCATTCCCTGTCTTGAGAGCCCATCTGCATTGGCATTGCTAACCTTACTGCAGTGCTGCACAGTCATATCATATGCTTGAAACCCTAGGCTCCACTTTAGTAACTTGACATTTTGGTAGATGGCTCAAAGTAACCATGTTAGGGGATTGTGGTCTGTAACTACAGTGAATTGTCTTCCATACAGAAAAGGCTGAAGTTTCTGCAATGTCCACACTATGGCTAGACATTCCTGTTCTACAACTGCATAGCATTCATCCATGGTTTGGAGTCTATGACTGAGAAAAACCACTGGGTGCTCTTCTCCCACTGAAGAACTCTGGCTCAGTACAACCCCCACCCCATGATTTGAAGCATCCACTTGCACAACAAAATATTTGCTGTAATCTGGAGTCGCTATCACAGGGGGTCCTCCCAAAGCTTCTTTAAGCTTCTGGAATGTCTGCTCACATGCTGGGGTCCACACTACCTTATCTGGCCTGTTTTTCCTTGTCAGGTCTGTGAGGGGAGCAGCTATGGTACTATAACTGGGGACAAACGTTCTGTAGTACCCTGCTGTCCCAACAAAATGCCCTCATCTGCTTTTGGTAACAGGTGCAGGCCATGCCTGAATGGTTTCCACTTTGGCTGGTTCTGGTCTGATCTTATCACTCCCCACTCTATGTCCCAGGTAGGAGACCTCTGCCATACCCACCTGACATTTGCTGTGCTTAATGGTCAACCCTGCCCTCTGTAGTCTGCCCAGCAGCTCCCTGACATGCTGAAGGTGCTCTTACCAGGAATGCCTGTAGATGGCAATATCATCTAGGTAAGCAAGGGCAAAAATCTCCTGTTCCTGCTACGATATAATCTATCAGCCTCTGGAAAGTTGCCGGTTGTTTTTTCATCCCAAAGAGCATCTTTGTGAACTCATACAAGCCAAAAGGAGTCACAAGGGCTGACCTCTCTCTAGCACTGGGAGTCTAGGGCACCTGCCAGTAACCCTTGGTAAGATCAATAGTGGTAAGACACTTAGCCCCACCCAGCTGCTTTAGGGCTTCATCTGTCCTAGGCATGGGGTAACCATCTGATTCTGTGTGACTATTGGTGCCGCCATCCTTCTTTGGTACCAGCACCACTGGGGAGTCCCAGGGACTGCTGGACTACTGAACTACCCCTAGCTCCAGCATTTCCTGTATCTCCTCCCTCAGAGTCTGTTTGACTCTCTCAGGCATCCTATAAGGGGCCTGCTTAATAGGCCTTTGGGGTCCTGTATCCACATGGTGTTGCACCAGATGGGTGCACCCTGGTTTCCCAGTGTACATGTCCCAAAACTCCTGTAACACTGCTCAGATTTCTGAAAGCTGGGTAAGGGATAACTGCTGGGAGATATTACTACCCCTTCTAGTGAAGCATCAGTCCGAGCCTCACTGAGGAGATTAGTCACCAGATCTCTCTCAGACTCATAGGTTCATAGGTTCATAGGTAGGTACTAGGCTATCTGCCCGAGGGCATTTATAAGCCTAGCCAGAGTGTGTCAGCTTTTGCCACCCCATTGATTAATTAACTGAGCCTCTGTCAAGAAGAGCCAATGAAGTGATCCCAGGGGTGTATTTTCTGTTACCCATCCACTCGTCAAGGTTTCTCTTGAAGAGTGTTAGTGAGGGGCTTTGCCTAATGTAGTTAGGAATTTTGTTCCAAAGCATGGGGAGTCTCTGTGACAGGAATCTATCCTTCCAGCATGTTCTGTTGATTGTTGTGGCAAGGTTTAGCTCACTAGAGCAAGTGGCTCACAGTGACTTGGATTTCTTTAGGTAGAGCATGTCCATCAATTCTGAGTTGGACATGGCTTTGTAAGTCAGGCAGAGATCACCTCTGAGTAAGTGATATGCGACTGAGTATAGCTGGAGTTCTTCCAGTTGGGCTGCATAGGACATATGTTTGAGGCCAGTAATCCTCTTGATGAGGTACTTTTCTGGTCTTTCCAGCTGTTGGAAGTGTCTTGTGAGATACATCCCAAATGGGGCATTGTACTCTATGATGGGTCTGATGAGTGACAAGTAGAGGGGCACTATAACCTCTTTATTTCTACATGTAAACCCTTTAGTAATTAGATGGGCGACATAGAAGGATTTCCTAACTACTTTGTCAATATGATTGTCAAAGGAGAGATTACTATCTATCTGGGTCCCCAGATCTCTTATTACATCTTCTGTATTAAGGAGGCTGCCACCTATGTGTAATTCATGGGTGTTTTGTTTTTCCCAAACGGGATGACTATGTATTTTTTGGCATTTAGCTTGAGACCACGACTTTGACACCAGGTGTCTATCTCAGTAAGGCCCTTTTGGAGAATGTCTGTGTCAGCCAGAGAGCCAGCTATGGTTCCCAGTTTGCAGTCATCGGCGAACTTGGTTAGCAATAGTCCTCCTGTGTTTACCTGTACTTCTGAGAAGTATATGCTGAACAGTAGGGTTCCCAGATCCGAGCCTTGTGGGACACCACTTGTGACTAGTTTAGAGTCAGACCTGGAGCCCACTATTCCTACCGTGTGAGTTCTGTCTGTAAGCCAGTTGGCAACCCTTCTCATGATGTAGGGGTTTATGTTCAGGCCGGTGAGATTTTCTATAATTCCCAAGTGGGGAATGGTGTCAAAAGCCTTGGCAAGGTCAAGGTAGGCTGTGTGAACTACCTTCCCCTCATCTATGGCCTTGGTGACTGTCTCGAAGAAGTCAATCAAGTTTACTAGGCATAATCTGCCCTTAACAAAGCTGAACTGGGTCGGGTCAAGTGTTTGGAGGTTCACAATGTCTTTGTTAATGAGTTCCATGATGATACGCTCCATAGCCTTGCAGACCAGGCTAGTCAGGCTTATGGGGCGATAGTTGCCAGGGTCAGTTGTGGCCCGTCCTTTGTAGAGCAGAATAACTGTTGCTGTGTGCCATTCTATGGGCACGTAGCCTGTGGAGAGGCTGAGGCTGAACAGTGTGTTTAGGTGGGGGGTTAGTTTGTTCTGTAGTTCGTGCAAGACACACCCCAGGATTCATGAACCTTGCGCCAGGCGCACGCATAGCGTAGGCGTTATAATGCCAAATATGGCCACCGAGCGATTCAGGTACGATCCAATTCCACGTGCACTACCGGCGTATGCCAGATCTGCGCAGCCCCTGACGTAGGTATGCTAATCACCCTATGTGCAGTGTGTCACCATGCAAATGAAGGCATATAGCGATTCACGAAGTGGTGCAGGCATAGCATAAGCCCACGGCAATGTAAACCAAAAAAAAATGGTTTACATTTTCCCAAACATAACATCGGAGTAATGGAAGAGTGTCAGACCCAGGTATCACACTGTTAACATATGCCAATGGTGAAATACACAGACAATGGCAAAAGAAAAGATGCACAACACGTAAATAACAACTTAAATGTCATGTCCACAGTAACTCACATCAGAACCGCAGGACATGTGTGTGGAAGGTGCAACATAATGAAATAATATAACAATGTTATAAAATAGCATCATAATAGACATCAGGTTCACAGCATAATACACCATGGTATGCATGGAACGCCACAACCACGGTGCAAGGGCTGCCAAGGACTCGCGGCAGTCTTCGGCGTGGTAACTATGAATTAGTAGTCAATGCCATGCAAATGAGGCAGATAATACTGAATTGCAAATGTCCCGCCGGAGTAAGGTTGTACCAAACGGTGCAGCGGTAAAACACCGAGGAGTGGCTCAGAGGGAATACATGACATCTGTAGAGGGGTGTGCCACCGTAGCAGTAAGCACATTGGAGCACAGCAAACCTGGGCTGTACATCGCTAATCAAAGCTGCAGGACCGGGGTGTAGGGTAATAGTTTAGCTGAGAGCACACAATGCGCGCAAAAGTGCATGTGTACGAGGATGACAACGTTCCCGAAACCTAGTAATGTGACGCACGCTCCACAAACAATATCGGAAACAGGAAGGTGATGTGAAGAATATAAGGAAATGCGGAAGAAGTGTAATTGGAGTACTAATGAGCAATCAACACTAATCAACCCACGAAGGCCAATTGATGGCAGCTGACAACTCTGCATGCAGAAACCTGCAAAACGGGATAGGGGAGGCATATGAATGCAAAGAAAGTAGGGGAGGTAGCAGATTGCAAAGATAGAAGACCTGACACAGCAGAGCAAAGCAGACTGGCAGCACAACGGCAGTAGCACACAAAATGCATGATATGCCATGTCCATGAAAGTACAAATGACAGTGCTCTGCAGGATGCATGCCAGAAAATGGTAGGTGCAACGTGCAGAAATAGTAAGGGAAGGTCGAAAGGTAATCCATGG
This sequence comes from Protopterus annectens, assembly GCF_019279795.1. Taxonomy (NCBI): domain Eukaryota; kingdom Metazoa; phylum Chordata; order Ceratodontiformes; family Protopteridae; genus Protopterus; species Protopterus annectens. The sequence continues at coordinate 1,778,936,645 of NC_056739.1, read as the reverse complement.
CAGCAAGAGTAATTCAACACCAAAGGCAACATCGTTGTAGTTCCATCGGTAAAACACGGAAGATAACCCTTAGATACGGCCGTACAAACACACCCTATGACATCATCAGTGTGCACAGCCCAATAGTATAAAGTGTGAATGCACATAACACACAGCCGTGTATTCCCAAACACTGCACCATAGGTATAAACACACGGGGAACTTTTAAAATGTACATGTTGGGTGCTGCCATAGCCGTGATCCATCAGCATGTGTTAGAGACAGACGGTGTTGTGGAGGAGAATGCCGACAACCACCGCAGGCCTCGGAAGAGAAGGAGAGTGTTCAGACCAAGGGTAACCTACCAGGGGCCACATGACCTGGAGATAGTAGAGCGTTACAGGGTGGACAGGGACATGTTACAGAAAATAGTGGAGCTGTGCCGGCCATGCCTGAGAACAAGAAACAACAGAGAGGAACCCATCCCAGTGGACACAAAGGTATGTGTAAGCTTGCGAATACTGGCCACAGGTACCTTTCAAAGGCCAACTGGAGATATAATGGGCATCTCACAGGCATCAGCATCCAGGGTACTACACCAGTTCCTAGATGCCATGTTACCACATGCCAATGAGCATATATACTTCCCCAGATCTCAGGAGGATTTGGCTAGCAATATGCGCCACTTCCACCGTGTGGCACAATATCCAGAGGTACTGGGTGCGATAGACTGTACGCACATACAAATCAAGTCACCACCTGGCAAGCACGGTAGATGCTACATAAACCGCAAGGGATTCCACTCCATCAATTGCCAGGTCATGTGCAATGCCCAGGGCATTATCATGGATGTGTGTGCTGGCAGCCCTGAAAGCTACCACGACTCCCATATCTGGCATGCCTCACAGCTGTATCAGGTATTTGTCAGGGGGGACATCCCACAAGGCCATCTCGTGGGGGATGCTGGCTATGCACTGGAGCCGTGGATGATGACTCCCATCAGAAATGCACACACACACATGCAAGAACGCCATAATGAGGCACACGCACAAACCAGAATAATCATAGAGCATGTGTTTGGGATGCTGAAATCAAGGTTCCGGTGCTTGGATACATCTGGTGGAGCCTTGTAGTACTCTCCAGGCACATGTGCCCACATATTCATAGTATGTGCCATGCTACATAATATGATCCTGCGGAAGCAGCTGCTGCAGGGACATAATGGTGAAGGGCCACAAAGCCCACCACAATTGCCAAGGCCAGTCCAGCCACAGAGGGTTCCAGACCATGAACACACTGTGCCAGCCCCAGTAGGCAGACAGAGGCATACCCAATATGTCTATGCCTTGGCAAAGAGGGAATGTATAGCACATACTCTGACAGCGTAGGCCCCATGGACTGACACCTCCCCACCTACACACACAGTGAAATGGATGGCACACAAACATGACCACCTGTAAATTGTAATGTATGGGTGGCCTTATGTGTGACTCCAACATAGGCAGCCCCCAAACACTGTAAACCCAACAGCCAGTGGAACATGTAACGCCAACACCTGAACAGTACGTGAGTCCTACAGCATATGGCATAGCTGTGTGCCTGCCACATTCGCCGCAAGATGTATACATATAAATACATATATATATATATATATATATATATATATATATATATATATATATATATATAAATATATATGTATATATATATATATATATATATATATATATATATATATATATATATATATATATATAATGTATATATATAGATAAATATGTACACATATACATATATATAATACAGATAAGAAAGGGAACTAGAGGGATATAAGGTGACTGAGATGTATCCAGCGATATCTGTAAATAGTATAGATAGTGCAACGACAATCTGAACATCCGGGAGGTTCAAATAATAGGATACCGCCAACCATGGAACGTGTAACATACCAATATGCATAACCGCAAGGCTGAAAGACCGACAGAACACAGTACTGTAACAGTACATGCGCATGTAATAGTATGATGATATGAAGGGAGAGGTAGTCACCGCTACCGGTGTTGCGGTCCACGTAGGTACTGTGTGCAACCGTCCCCGTGAGTGCCGTAGTATGTGTACGTGTGCATTGAGGGTGCCGTGTGCGTCGCTGTGTGAGTGTAATGTGTGTGTGTCTGCAACATGTGTATGTTGGTGCCAAGTTAGAGGCAGAGCAGAATATTAGGTGTAGGCATGCGGTAAACTAGCCTCAGGCATATGTTCACTACTAGTCCCAGAGTAGTAGTGACAGCCCCACCCTGGCTAGGTGTGTCCTGACATAGAATGATACAAAGTGAATATGTTCCAGATAGTAGCACAGGAATATTCCCCATAAGAAATGGAAAGGATGTATGTAATAGTCATGCCTGTATGTACGACATTGATATGTTACATGCAATATGATACGTTGTAAAGTCACACAGCAATAGGTATGTATCGCGGAAAAAAGTATGTGCTACCCCAGTACTGACCGTGGCCACGTGTTGGCCCGTAAACACCGCTGTGTGTATTACAAGTGTCAAACAATCAATTCCCATTTGAATATGTGGCAACCACTGGCAAACAGGCTATTCCAACAACATGACCACAATGACTGCAAATATCTGGGACAGAATGACAAGGGATAGTTGTCACGTACACATAACCGCTGATATACCACATATGTTACGGAGGTATACATGCACCAAGCTCACCTGCAGACGATATCGGAACCAATTAACAACAGCCCAACCTACACTCCCATAACAAAAGACTATTAACTGTTAACTCTCCAAGTAGGGATGGAGCACACAGACAACTATACTGTTTATGTAGAGATGCAAGGCCCACAAACCGTATCCGTTACGTACAACCACCAATATCCCCCACTGTAGATATTAAAGGAATACAAACCATAATAGCAGCACAAACATACAGTCAGTCAATGACATCTGCATAACCACAACATATCGCGTGGGAGACACAATTAAAGGCAGATGCATAATTGCATGCGTTGTATAAAGGAAAACAACAGCCATGGCACAGGTTTTGAATGCAATACTCCAGTATCATTCATCGGCAGGACAGGTACACCCACATGTTGAACCAAATACTACACCTGTCACACACAATCCACGGGTGACATGAATTCAAACTATACTTGTCCCTATGCATAGCAGTTGCAGTTAAACATAACATAACACAATACAGACCATCTCCACGAAGGTAGGGCAAATAGCCAACGCCCAGGTGGAGAATCCAATTATACCCCAGTGTAGACGCGTAATTTCTGAATGGAGTAGATGCACAGGTGATATGCACGTAATTACTCACTGAGGAACAGCAATTGGCTGGATGAATTCACATGTTGCAGGTATCGACGTATATAAGGATGACTCAAGATATTCAAACCGTATGCTCATACTGAAACAGCGTTGTACTACCGAAAGTACTGAAAACAAAAGGAAATGGCAAAACAATAAACGGAACGAAACACCAACAAGGTATGTAGAACACACGATATGTAAGGTTGTGTAACGCATGATCTGTATTAATAAGCTGTACTGTATGTGAATGGTGGTTGTAATTAATTACACTTGTCCGTAATGCAGAAAGTGGTGAAAGGTAGTTATGTAGTGATGTCTTGCTGAGCATACCAACGCTTGTAGAAACCGTGTGTACAGCAGTGGGACATCATGTACACAGCAGAGGCACCACAAGGGATGCTACAGGGGGGCATTAAAGAGAACAATGCCATACCACACGCTGTTGCTGGCAGTGGATGTCCAACAAGGAAGTGCCATAGCAGGGGATAGTACATGTATGTATACTGTCACAGCACGCATGTGTATGAGCATATACCGTTGATGACATATGTAAGGTGTGGCCGACGTGCAATTATGCTCTGCATTAGGGGATACTATGTGAAATATGTGTAATGTATAGTTGTCTAGGTAGATATGACAGATATCCTACACAGTATCACAGGCATATCATGCATAACACAGGTATCGCCTATTGGTATGTACAATAACAGGATACATATGGCCTGTAGGTATGGGACATAGTAGTAGCATGATAGCTACTCTAAATGGATGGAACACCAAGTAACCATGCACAAAGGACTTGTAGTAGCTGCACAGATGCACAGTGGGCTACAATGCAGTCTGGCAAGTCCATGTGTAAGCACATGTGCAGTGTACACAGTAGTGTCACCTCTCCATGGTAGTGCCCTGTGAACAGCAGAGGCAGGTGTCAACTGCACCTCTACACAGTACAGCTGCTGTGGTGATACCAGGACTACATGTGTCACCCAAACAGCAAGGGAGGTATCACATGAACAGTGCTACTGTGTGTCCCTGTGGGATGTACACAGGACCTATGTTCCACAGCATGGTGTGTGTTAGGTTTGTGGAAGTAACACAGAAGCACAGCCCATGCAGTGTGGTGTGTGTGCACATATCCAGGAGCATTTCGTTCACAGTGCCCACCGCAGATGTCATGTATGAGGAGTATATGCATCAATAATGTGGTGGACATGGGCCATGTCAGAGCAGAAGAAGACACCCCTGAGTATGTGGTATGCAGATGTGTACAGATGTGTTGTCCGTATTTCAGCCGCATATGTAAACTGTCTGATCCCAGTAAACATCATGGTATGTCAATTTTGTGCCATGTAAAGCTGTAGCTGTTGTTGGAGGTACACCATAAATGTGGTATTGTACCCTTGACTGTGTGTAGATGTGTTTAGTTCACAGGTACAATGGCTACCTATGTACCAGCATCACACACAGTACAGATAGGTGTGGCCTTGCAGAAGGATATCCATGCCACAGTGGAATACGGTAACCACAGGACTGTGTGGCATATGTGTGTGCTGCAACCATGTACAATGTGATATGTATGTAGGGGACCACTATCCATGTGATAGTCAGTGGGTGAATGTTGTTATGCAAAGGTGATGTGCATGCACCATGTGTCATGCATCTTGATGCCATGATACTCATATGAAGTATCCGTCACACTGACACCTGTATGGTTGGTATCAGTATGAGCTGGTGGAGCAATAATGGCGCTTGGTATGTAGGTGTTGGAAATCTAGGCATGGACAGTACTCTGTGACAGCATGTTCTGTATGTAAGCATATAGTGAACATGAGAGGCCCTATGACTGAGGACTGTGTAATGCAATATGTACCTAACATGTAGTAGGTACTATGGTATGCTGGCACCACTGTGTTTACTGTCCATGAGCCACATAGCATAACATCCTGAGACACAGGGTATGATGTGCAGGTGGATGTGTATGTTGTCAATACCAGAATATGGAATGGTGCTGAAAGGCAATGTGAGGACAACGTATGATGTGTTGGCCTCCGTACCATCCTCAACTGCCCTAGCAACTGTATGACAGTTGCCCAGCATGTGTATGTGCCTTGCTGTGGCATTCACAAGCCCAACCCGAGTGCTAGGAAAGGACTGGAGGCCATCAATGTGTGTGGGAATCACGTTCCTGATGATGTGCCCCATTTGCCATGCAGAATGGTCCAGTCAGGAGTGTATGACTATAGTCCCACTCATGCAATGCAGTGCCACTTGTGTGTAGTGCGATAAATGCCGCTGTGCGGCAGTCAGGGTCTACAATGTCCGACAAAAGGCTAGCAGTGAATATAGTGGCCTGGTGTGGAGACATATACTGAACAGGTTGGTGAGACATTACAGCCAGGGACAAGGTGACATTGGGCCAGTGTCCCAGGACATATCGTGTGTATGTCAGTACTGTGTATGTGACCACAGGGACACTACGATGTTCATGTATGGATTGCGACCCTGTAGTGAGTGAGAGGGTGTATTGTGGATAAGTACGCCATCGCCTGGCACGTTGCCAACATTACCTCGGTCTGCAATGCTTGGTTGACTATTGTATGTGACATCAGATGTGGATGTTGCCAAAGAATACTGACATACCACCACAATGCCTGAGGCCCCACACCGCAATGTGCGGCAGTCATGTTTAGGTAGCTAGCCTTGGAGTATGTGATGATGGACCTTGAGGACCCAACATGGCTGACAAGTGATGCACCCCACACATGTGAATGTACACCACTGTGCAACAGCCTGTACCTGTGGTTGTACATCATATGTGCATGGAACATGACCACCACAGTGGCATCTGTGAACTGGTCAGTACCGCCATGTCTCTGTGTGGAATAGCATGATTCCTGCAATTGTGTACATGCTACTGAAGTGCACTGTGGTATGTGTCAGCATATGTATGTGTAGTGTCCATCTGCTCGGGTGTCATGATGTTAACAACTGCTGTCAGCAGACGTCTGTAGTAGTTGTTGTAGTACACATGTTCTGTGTATGCTGTGATGGGTGTGTTTCCAGGATGTGGCTAGCAAGCCCGTGTAGCATATGTGTTGAATCCACCAAAGAGGGGATAACCCCAGGTGTGTCACACCAGTCACATGGAGGTAGTGTTCATGCTAAGGGTAGTGTAGGTGTGGTATGTGTTGCGTATTGTTTTATCCAGCTGAGTGGAGTGCATGACTCAAGCATGTGTAGGTACATGGGTGTCTATCCCAGGGAAGTGTGGGTTACTGTCAGCACACAGCAGTAGTAGCTGTCTGAGGCCCAATGTACACTATAACAACACAGAAGGTATGTAACCTGTGTCTATCCCAGGGAAGTGTGGTTTACTGTCAGCACACAGCAGTAGTAGCTGTCTGAGGCCCAATGTACACTATAACAACACAGAAGGTATGTAACCTGTGTCTATCCCAGGGAAGTGTGGTTTACTGTCAGCACACAGCAGTAGTAGCTGTCTGAGGCCCAATGTACACTATAACAACACAGAAGGTATGTAACCTGTGGTGTACAATGTCGACTCTGTCACTTGTTACAATGTGTATAGCGGTCACAAACACAGTTATCTGCACATGGAGCACCTATGATGCATTGTGCTAAGCAACTATCCAGGATGTGTGCAAAACACTGTGTGATGTGTGAACCCTTCATCTGTGGGTGTTCCGGTCCAGGTATGTGCTTGAAAGGTACGGTCCGTGTACAATCCGTAATCGCAGGTGTTCTGTGCAGAGCATGGAGGCAGGTCCCAGTCACCGCAGAGATATGTGAGTGGTGCAATAGTGTGTGTGCCTCGCTTGTGTGCATCACAGTGGAAGATGCAAGCATTGTTACACATGACCCCATGTCATGCCTGCCAGTTACAGCCCTGCCAGTGACAGTTATGTGAAACTGCCAGAGAGGCAGTATAGCATGTGAAGATGTACATGTGTGCTCTACACCCCAGGCTGATGGCTGCAGGTCATGCGTGCCACAGCATTGTGTTTGACCTGGACTGTCATAGCGGTCAGATACCACATGCCTGTACAATAACAGTAGGAGCATAGGCAACTGTTGCAATGACAGTAGGTCAATGTACAGTGTTCCTGTGTCCAGACCAACCTTAGACAAATAAAGTCAAACTCGTGGAGGAAATAAGGCTCTTTCCAAAATCTTCACCAACACTTTAATCCACAAGAACAAGTTCGAAGCAACACCAAAAACACTCCATAAAGCAGGTCACATAAACGCTGAATATCCACACTGCGTTTTCGTTTACGACACTTCCTCAGATAAAACAGAATGAATTTCAAGCTCTAACATGCACCCTTAAGTACTCATCCTAACAATCTTAATTAGTTAATGAACCATTTAACAAACATTTAATTACATACAATCCTTTAAAAACCATCTTATAAACTAGAACTTTATCTAAAATATACTTTTAACATAAATACTATCTTTTATTATGGTTAAATGAATACATATCCACACCTTTTTAAGAACAATTCTTGATTTCATATAAGCATATAACACTTATTTATATAAACCTTAAAAATTTTATAAAAGTTTAAAAGTTTAAAAACTTTAAAAACTGCGCCATCTACTGATGAAAAGGAAGAAGTCTTTTAATAAGATTCTTCATAGCTTAGCTGCTCTCATTTTTAATACAGGGGCTATGGATATAGTATCATTCAGCCCAGGTGGTTTATTAGCTTCTAAGTCCAATTGCCATAAGAGTTCCCTATACTCTATAGATGTTTCCCAAGGGCCCCCTCTTATATCTTTATTTACAACTTCCAGCACAAAAAAAGTGAAAGAGGCTTGCTCGCAGTTCACTTTATGTCTATATAGGGCATTGTTAATACACTTATTCTTGATATCATAATAGTGCTCATATATTCTGTTCCTTAATTTTCTCTCAGATTTTCCTATATAGAATGCATCACATATTTTGCAGAAAGCTAAATATATAATACCACTAGTCTGGCAATTTGCATACTGTTTACTATGAATCAAACTGTCCCTACTCTTAATATATAGGCTGTCCTTGGAAAAGACATAGCTACATTGATTGCATCTTCCACATCTGTATGTCCCTATCCTCCCCTCTTTGATTTTATACCTCTGATGCTTACTTTCAAAGAAGTTTTTAAGGCTTTTCCCCTTCCTATATGTACACTTCAAAGGGGTAGAGAACAAACACTCCAGGTCCGAAATTTCCCCAAATTTTATCCATTCATTTTCTATCATGTTTTTAATTTTGAGGGCTTCACCACTAAAATCCATTACTAGGTTATTTTTACCTTCATATTTTTCATATTGGATTTCTTCATCATGCCACTTTATGACCCCTAAAATGGGCTTAAATTTACCAGGCCTTCCCCTTCTTACTTCTTCTTCAACTTCATCTATAAGCTTTTGGGGGTAACCCCTAGCCAAAAACATCCCTCTTAATTTTCCACATTCATCCCAAAAATCAGAGTCTCTTGACGTCATATGGCTGCCTCTTACAAACTGTCCTTTAATGATGCCCTTCTTTTGGTGATGGGGGTGTGCACTATTATAGGCCAAATATGAATTTGAATAACTCTCCTTTCTATATACTTTGGAGAAAAAATTCTCTTCACCTTTACCTATGTAAATATCCAAGTATTTTAAATGAATTTTGTCCTTAACATAAGTAAATTTCAAAAAATTAGTTGAATGGCCTATATACTCAAAAAAAGCTCCAAAATCATCATCCATTCCCACCCAAAGGAAACACATGTCATCTAGGAAACATTTGTATAACTTCCAACACTTTACAAAAGGGGAGTTTAGAATATATTTGCTTTCCCATGCTGAAAGAATAATATTAGCATAGATAGGGGCACATCTTGCCCCCATTGCTACTCCCTTTATCTGTTTGAAAAATTCACCTTCATAATGCAAAAAATTATTGCTTAATACTAATTCCATGAGTGTCAAAATCAAGTAAAACTCATTGTTGTTAAATTTCCCATAGCTAACCAGGGCTTCCTCAAACCACTGCATACCTTCCTCTTGTGGGATAGAAGAAAAAAGGTCCACTATGTCTATAGTAATGACGGTAATATTTTTGTTAAAAACTTCTTTTTTCAAATTTTGTAACAGATCCCACGAATCTTTAACAATACCAGGTCCTTCCTTCAATACCACTTTCAATTTCTCATCCAGCCATTTCGCTAATGGGGCCGTAACCGACCCTTCAGAGGCCACAATTGGTCTCATTGGTGGATTGTCCACACTTTTGTGGACTTTCGGTACCCCAAAAATTGTAGGAACTCTAGGTTTATCAACCTTTAGAAATTTGAAAGTATCTAAGTCTATAGAACCTTCCAACACCAGGTCATTCAAGGCCAACCAAATCTTTTTATTACCAATATTGATTTCATTTAGGGACACTCTTTCATTGTTTTCCAATACCTCCAACATCTTGGATTCATAAAACACCTGATCCATCAATACAGTCCCTCCACCTTTGTCAGGTTTTAAAACCCTAACATCCACTTTGTTAGTTAAATAGTGTAATAAGTCACTTTCATCCTTTGTTAGGTTAGGAACTATCCAATTCTTTGCCAGTTCCTTCCTAATTTTCTTTTCCATCATTACCTCAAAGTTTTTTAATTGTGGATTCAAAGGGGGGGGGTTAAATGTACTTTTTCTTTTATGATTATCATTACTCGAGGCTTCAATTTTTTGTCCCTGAAAGAACAGATCTAAGTTTTTCTTCCTTAAAAACAATTTCAGGTCAATTAAGACCTTCCTTATGTCAGCCTTTCTATTTGGGACAAATTTCAGTCCTTTAGTAAACAGATTAAAGAAAGTTTCAGTGATATCTATACCACTATAGTTGTAAATACTATAGTCCATATACTTCCACACATACCCTTCTTTACTAATAACTTCTGATTCACACGGGATCACCACTCTTGTTGGTCCCTGTTCCTGTAGTATGTCTGCCTCCCCCCCCCATGTTGGAAGTTTTTTTGGACATTGTTTTGGAAATTTTTCTGATAATTATTTCTAATCCTTTCTGATCTTCTAAGTGGGGGATCTTCCATATAATAATCACCCTCCCTTCCCTTCCCAGGAGAACTTCTACCTGGCTGTCCAACTTCATCCTCCTGTGGGTTCCTATCATACCTCTGAGAATTAAAACTTCTCGGATTTGGGTAATGGGACTTATCCTTGTACTCCTTCACATCCCTTTCTAATTTCCTACATTTCCTTTCAAAAACATTATTGATACTTTTCTCAATAGTGTGTAAAAAATCAACATATTTCCTTTTATTTTCTTCCAAAGAGTGAAGTAAATCATTTGTTATTGAAGTGTTTAATTCTTCAATATTCTTATTTAACCCTTCCATTTCCCTATCATTCTCTTTAATTATAGCTTTTAAAATATTAAACCCACAGTTGTCAAAAATATCCAACAATTCCAAGTGAAAATCACTTCCTACCTTTACCTTATTCGGGTATTTGCACACCCGCAGCCCCTTAGGGACTATTTTCAAATTCAAGCATTCATTTAAATAAGCATTCTCTAATTCTAAATTTTTCAGCTTAAACAATAACTCATCAAGAACATTTAAATTACGTTCATATGTTAAATTACCATCATTTACATTCAGTTTTGGCACTTTTTTATCTTTAAAACAGTATTTATAGTTTAGGATTGCTAAATGGTCCGTTTGCTGCCTTTTGTTATTAAAAAGTCTTTCAGAGTTAAAGTTACCTGCTGCACGATCACCATGCACAGCTTCCTTATAACTTTTTGTAACAGTCTTGGCGTTTTTACTTCTCACACTCAATACGTCATCCTCCTTTCCATTTGTCTGTACCATTAGTTCATATCCATTATCAGAACGAAAAATAGATGGGACATCCAGTTCACCCAAAACTTGGCCGCTTACATTACGTGAATTAAGAGCACACTGTCCTTGTCTCTCACGCAACCGAACTTGCGTGTTAACATCTCCTTCCCCTCTGCGCAACTCCTCTTGATTTCCTGGCAAACCAGACCTCACTGTAGAAGCTGCTGGGCATCTCTCTGATAGCAACTCGATCAGTTGCGTTAATTGGTTGGACAGTCTATCAAATTTATCAACGCCACTCGTTTGGACCGCCCCTTCACTCGGTGGCACAGAGCCCTCCTCCTTCTCCATAACAAAACCACAAATTCAAAATACTGGAGAACAAGTGACGAAAAACAAACCTTAGACAAATAAAGTCAAACTCGTGGAGGAAATAAGGCTCTTTCCAAAATCTTCACCAACACTTTAATCCACAAGAACAAGTTTGAAGCAACACCAAAAACACTCCATAAAGCAGGTCACATAAACGCTGAATATCCACACTGCGTTTTCGTTTACAACACTTCCTCAGATAAAACAGAATGAATTTCAAGCTCTAACATGCACCCTTAAGTACTCATACTAACAATCTTAATTAGTTAATGAACCATTTAACAATCATTTAATTACATACAATCCTTTAAAAACCATCTTATAAACTAGAACTTTATCTAAAATAACCTTTTAACATAAATACTATCTTTTATTATGGTTAAATGAATACATATCCACACCTTTTTAAGAACAATTCTTGATTTCATATAAGCATATAACACTTATTTATATAAACCTTAAAAATTTTATAAAAGTTTAAAAGTTTAAAAACTTTAAAACTGCCATCTACTGATGAAAGGAAGAAGTCTTTTAATAAGATTCTTCATAGCTTAGCTGCTCTCATTTTTAATACAGGGGCTATGGATATAGTATCATTCAGTCCAGGTGGTTTATTAGCTTCTAAGTCCAATTGCCATAAGAGTTCCCTATACTCTATAGATGTTTCCCAAGGGCCCTTATATCTTTATTTACAACTTCCAGCACAAAAAAAGTGAAAGAGGCTTGCTCGCAGTTCACTTTATGTCTATATAGGGCATTGTTAACACACTTATTCTTGATATCATAATAGTGCTCATATATTCTGTTCCTTAATTTTCTCTCAGATTTTCCTATATAGAATGCATCACATATTTTTCAGAAAGCTAAATATATAATACCACTAGTCTGGCAATTTGCATACTGTTTACTATGAATCAAACTGTCCCTACTCTTAATATATAGGGGAAAAGCATTAAAAACTTCTTTGAAAGTAAGCATCAAAGGTATAAAATCAAAGAGGGGAGGGTAGGGACATACAGATGCGGAAGATGCAATCAATGTAGCTATGTCTTTTCCAAGGACAGCCTATATATTAAGAGTAGGGACAGTTTGATTCATAGTAAACAGTATGCAAATTGCCAGACTAGTGGTATTATATATTTAGCTTTCTGCAAAATATGTGATGCATTCTATATAGGAAAATCTGAGAGAAAATTAAGGAACAGAATATATGAGCACTATTATGATATCAAGAATAAGTGTATTAACAATGCCCTATATAGACATAAAGTGAACTGCGAGCAAGCCTCTTTCACTTTTTTTGTGCTGGAAGTTGTAAATAAAGATATAAGAGGGGGCCCTTGGGAAACATCTATAGAGTATAGGAACTCTTATGGCAATTGGAATTGAAGCTAATAAACCACCTGGGCTGAATGATACTATATCCATAGCCCCTGTATTAAAAATGAGAGCAGCTAAGCTATGAAGAATCTTATTAAAAGACTTCTTCCTTTTCATCAGTAGATGGCTCTGTTTTTAAAGTTTTTAAACTTTTAAACTTTTATAAAATTTTTAAGGTTTATATAAATAAGTGTTATATCCTTATATGAAATCAAGAATTGTTCTTAAAAAGGTGTGGATATGTATTCATTTAATCATAATAAAAGATAGTATTTATGTTAAAAGGTTATTTTAGATAAAGTTCTAGTTTATAAGATGTTTTTTAAAGGATTGTATGTAATTAAATGATTGTTAAATGGTTCATTAACTAATTAAGATTGTTAGTATGAGTACTTAAGGGTGCATGTTAGAGCTTGAAATTCATTCTGTTTTATCTGAGGAAGTGTTGTAAACGAAAACGCAGTGTGGATATTCAGCGTTTATGTGACCTGCTTTATGGAGTGTTTTTGGTGTTGCTTCAAACTTGTTCTTGTGGATTAAAGTGTTGGTGAAGATTTTGGAAAGAGCCTTATTTCCTCCACGAGTTTGACTTTATTTGTCTAAGGTTTGTTCTTTGTCACTTGTTCTCCAGTATTTTGAATTTGTGTCCAGACCAACGCCGAGTGTACACCATGGCTAGACACACACCCAGAGGGCTATAACACCGGTGAGCCATTGCATGTCCCAGTACACGTAGTCTGTGTATTGCCATCACAGGGCAGTCACAATAACATGATGTATGAGAGATATATTGTACCAGGTGATGTGTCATGTGTGCGTATGTTGAGTTGCAGAGGTGTTCACCCATCCGCAACATCTCAGTGCATGATGCCTTGTGTAACATGATGTGTAGAACTGCATTGTGATTCACAACAGAGTCATCCGTGACTGGTGTGTTGTGAATGTTGTAACCCATGAGTCTGCGGGATATACACTGGTGATGTTGGCTGCCATGCTGGTACCAGTGGTGCCTACAGTGGTTATACAGACATATTGCATACGTTGTTCTTGCAGGAATGTCCATTGTTGTAGATGATGTGGTACTACGTGATGGTAGGTGTGTGATGTGAAAGTTACACATCCAGACGTGACCGTCAGGTGCAGTCATGGTTGTCGACAGCATCACCCCCATCCACAGCTGTCAGCACCCTGTCCCCAGAATGGGTAACAGTAGCCCTCGTACTGTGTGACTAATGTGCAGATCGTAGAACACCTACTACTGGCTGACTAACAGTGTCAACTAGGAAGGGTATATGATGGCTGAAATACACTGCTCTAATGTATAAATATGATATCCCAATGAATTACTATGATTCCCATCTAGTAAGCCATGGCTGGCATGTAGACTGTGTACAACAATGAATGTGTGACAGACCCTTCCAATGTGGAACCTTGATGAACATGCACGTGTTAGAACACCAAATGAGGTATGTTGCACGTAATGATGTACAACTGACAGCTATGGGCACAGCATGGATGCAGAAGCACATCATCCACAGGCTGTACCGCTGTACGTTGGTAGGGGAGCATTGCATGAGTACATGTGACAGTTGCTGTATTGCCACATGTACGACACATCCATCATATAGGGGTAGCACTGGTATGTGACGGTTGGACATGCCTGTACATACGACCATGTCCCACAGGATATGTGTGTTAAGTGTGTACAACACCTGTCGTACCTTCAGCAAGCTGTGAAGTGTATGACTGCCAGTGTACCTGTGTGACATGTGCAATGGGTGGAAAGGTAATCAGTAGCGCATTACATGCTCACATGTCCTGCACAGGTGCATAGCTTGACCATACAATACAAATAGGGTGTTGGATAATAGCAACCCACAAGAGGTGATGAGTAAGGGTGGCAATGCACTATCACCTTTCCGAGTAAGGTGTGCATGTCCATGACACATTAGCACTTGAGATGTTAGCAGTACAGCTGTACAGGGCGGCATGTATATTTGATTACAAATACCTTTGCATGTTCCACCAGTAGCCTGTTGACAGACAGACATCAACACAATGTGCAGCATTGACATGTGCACAGCACATCACCGCTGGCTACAGTAGAACAGGGTTAATGTGCTGACATGTGCACAGAACATCAGTGCCAGCTACAGTCGAACACGGTATGTGTTGAACCCCACCATCATTGTAGCCCATGCCACAGAGAGAAATGTTATGCATCTGTGTATGTATGGCTGGGAATGGACCTGACCTAGCAGTATAGCTGTGTCAGTGTTGCGAACAACATACTGAATGGGCTGTGTGTGTGAGGTGTGTGTCATAAGTGTACGGTCTCATGGATGATACCAGCATTGTCACCGCTATGTGAACATCCCCGTCCCCATAAATGAATACCTAGGCTGTGCTCAACACCATGGTCACTGTGGAAGGGATGGTGCTATGCTGTGCACCCGCCAACATGGTGGTGACAGCAGGCACTGGATGTAGACATATGAGGTACCCATGTCAGGTCGGGGTACCATCCATGTGCATGGGATATCACCGTGCGGGCATATACAGCACTGTGTTGAACAATATTACAGCACATAGCACCTGTCAGGGGTAATGTTTATGCATGGCTGTGCGATACCAGCATGCACAATACACACCCCCACCATGCAGCATGCTGCCTACCTTGCAAAAGGACATTGTCTACACCATGATGATGGACATGCGACATGTCCATATACCTATATAAATGACATATGTAATGGACAGCCACCATCCTAATACTGGTATTCCACAGACTGGATACATCCCTGTGCCATATATGTGATATACCCTGCCATACCATGCAACCCTGTCCATCAAGGCAGCACATGTCATCACAGTCATACATGGCGCGATGGCCACATGGTACATGCACTATCAACTGACTGGATCAGTAATGTGGCACTGATGCACCTTGTGTTGTCACAATTGCTGTGTGACAGCGTGTAAAATGTGTGCGCACATGTTATGTTTGACCATCCCTGCAAATGTCATATGAATAGACATTGTCCCATGTGTATCACATGTGCAATACAGGCAAGCCGTGGCAGGATGTTCAACACCCATACAGTGCTGAGTAGATGTATATGGCAAAACACATGCATGTACAGGTGTCCATGTGTATGTGTGCAGTGTCACTGCTGACGTCCATAACGGCTGCGTCTGTGATGCTATGTGACATATACACAGCATCCAGGTGAACATTAGTACTGTGGACATATCGGGCCAAGTGCAGATTGGTAAGAACACAGGTGCAGGCAAGTACACATGTCCACAGCAAGTTACCATCTACATGGAGTATGTACACTGTGATGAGTTGACACAAAGATATTATATGATATCCACTGCATAACGGTGTGACAGGTGTGACAGCAACACGTCAGCTGTGTCAGTGTCATGATGCTTCTCAGAGATTACTGTGCAGATGTCGTACATGTCATAGCAATGTATGTTCAGCGGTATGCCAGTACATCAGTGTGAATGTGACCTGTCACCATCATTATGTCTTACAGATAATGCCACGTTCATGACTCCCAGCCTTCAGCCGCCAGGAGGATGATGTCATAATACTATTGCTCCATGACAACTATGACGTGCTGTTCAACCATGTGCCACAGCATGCTCAGCAGCGGGATGACCTGTGGCAGGATATACACAGGAGGGTGAATGATGTGGGTGGCAACAACCGCACCTACCAGCAGGTACGCAGACACTGCACGGACCTGATACGGCATGCAAAACAGCGTGCCACTGCAATCACCAGAGAACAAGGTGGAACAGGTGGTGGGCCGCCAACCCAGCCCCCACTCACACACACAGTGGAGCTACTGGCCAGTCTGGGGACACCCAGGGAACAGCATGCAGAAACACTAGCCGCCATCATGGAGGTGGGTGTCTCCCAACCAATGAGCCTGGAGTTGCCTGGTAAGTCAGTCCTGCATATGAGTATGATATCCACTGTAGTTGCAGGTGTCATGTGTACATCATGTAAAGTAACAACACATGCCAGGTATATGGGCACACAAGCTGCATACTACAGTATGCTACGTTGTGTATGCAGACGTGTATATACCATATGCTATCACACAGGGACATGTGTTCACATGCACAGTGTGAACTGTGGCTGTCATACAGTCATGGATAATGTTTCTACTGTTGTGTCGCCCCTATACAGGTACCTCTGGCATCTCGCACAGACATGGGTTCGTCGCAGGTGAGACTGTTGTCAGTATCAGGCATGTTACAGTGTAGAGTTATTTTCCATGTGGCCAGGTATAACATGCACACCTGGGTTTTGTTCCAGTCACGTTATACAGGTTGCACCACCAGACACACACACATGCCACCCATGTGCAATAGATACAACCGTTATTATACACTGGCATGAAATCACAGTACCTGTCAATGTGATATGTGCGGTCAGCTATGCATACAATGGTGGAGGTGTTCTACAATGGATGCATATGTAGTATGCATTGGAACAACATTTGTGGTACGCACACAGTACCACACAGTGAGCAGTGATATGGGCAGCACACAGGTGTCACCATTGTGACATATGCCCCTGCATTGTGTGCACACATTGTGACACGCCACCTGACATGTCCCAAGCTTGTGGTGTTCTGTCTGCAATATTGTCACACCATCACATGACCTACACCCGACATAACAAACATTCACACTGTTGTCTGCATAGCCCTGTGGATTGTGACACCTCTGACATGTATGGGTGTATGTCACATGGGACACCACAGACATGTGTACAAGATGCCCATCACACACAATTGTCCAAGACCCGTTCACACATGGCCATGGGTGATAGTCACAGGCATGATGCCACACAGTACGTCTGATATGGATAGACCCCATTGCACATTGTCCTCACATAGTGCAATCATAGACGTAGTGTACCACTTGTACATTTGATGTGTTACACCGGACAACCGGAATGCCTGTCTGCAGCCACCAGAGGTGTCACCGATGTCTACCATATACGATCTGTGGAACAGCATGACTGTGTTGCAGTCATGGCAATGCAATGCGTCCATGTTATGCATTGCACAGCATCATACATGCGTCATGTTGCCATGCAATGACACAGTGCCTGTACTCCACACTGTATAGCTATGTACACAGCTCACACTAACCACACCTGCACATACACATTTGCTAAACATACATTCTATCTGTAGACTGTACACACAACACTGCACTGTGAAGCTCACTATGATGCTGTGCATGTGTCAGGACACCATTGTGTCAAACATGTATACATGTTACTGCACATGTCAGTGGATTACATGTCAAGGTAACATCAGCCATGTGTACTGTTAACCTGTTTGTGGCCACATGGTGTATCATGGTGATGCATGCAAATTACCATGATTGT
The DNA here is from genome assembly GCF_019279795.1 of Protopterus annectens. Taxonomy (NCBI): domain Eukaryota; kingdom Metazoa; phylum Chordata; order Ceratodontiformes; family Protopteridae; genus Protopterus; species Protopterus annectens. The sequence continues at coordinate 1,778,918,295 of NC_056739.1, read as the reverse complement.
GTGTACTGCATGCCTACTGATATGACACCTGCTTGATATAGTGTGCACCCCAGGGTGGTATGCATACTAACACTATTAATGTCTGAGCTGCATTCCCTGTGCTGTAGTGCAGGAATGCTGCATGCCATCTGAAATATCACATGCATGGTGTGTCTGTGTGTGTCTGTGTGTGTGTGTCTGTGTGTAATGTACCTTACAGCATGTCTTTGCATTCACAGGTGGTGTAGGTGCGTTACCCTCCTGTGGTCCATCTGATGTTAGTGTCCCCACAAATACTAGCGGTGATGACCATATGCATGAGGTACAGGCAGGGTTATCAGGGGCTGAATCTGTGCCATTGGTTACCATCCCACCTATGTCCCCCTCTTCCCCGCACACGGTTCTGATGCCAACACATACCACATCACCGTTGCCCATAGAGGAAGGACAGTCAGTGTCTGTTGGCATTGAACAGGAATGTGTGGTGGCTACAGAAGGTGTGACTACACACCATGTTGCCAGTGTAATGACTGGTGATGTGCCACACAGGCATGTGGCTGGTGCTGCTCGTAGGAGGACCTCTGGCAGACATGCACCTGCAGTACAGGGTGCAGCAGCTGGTATCACCAGACGCATGTTCCAGACTGTAATGGCTGCACAGGCACATGCAGAATGGCAGAACCAAGAAGGGCAGAGGCTGCAGAGGGCTGCAATCCGTACCCTGAATGACAACATCCAGTCATTGGCAAATGCTCAACAGCAGATTGCTAATGTACTGGATAGGCGATTAGGTGAAATGGTTGGAATCCTCGACTGAGGCATGGCAATCCGCGAGCATGAGCTGTCTGTGCTGGAACACCTGGTAGGGGTGAGGCGTAGGACACGTGAGCGTAGGCCAGCAACACCACCTAGTGTCGGTCGACGTGTGTGTGCCACCTCTAATGCCTTCTCACATAGTGCCGGTAGTAGTAGCAGTGCAGCTGGTGCTGCACTGTCCACACCAGGACACAGCAGGCCACGTGGCCCTGGCCGGTCCCATCGTGGACACGGTTCCAGTGGACATGTGTCATCGGACAGTGGTCACTCTGTACCTCCACCTGGTAGTGCCCGTGCAACCCCAGGCAGGCACAGGTCACGTGGCCGTGGATGGACACAGTGAGCTGTACAACCTGCACTGTACAGTCTGGGGCTGTCAATTATACCCCGTGTAGGCATCACATATGGCTGAACTGTGTACACACATACCCACACACAGCAGACACAACTGTAGGGCTCCACCACATCCACATGCATTCTGCACAGACATGTCCAGTAAACTCACCGGCCCTTACACACACACATGATGTTATCCATTGGTGCAGCCTATGCCCCTGGCAAACATATCACCCTGTGCATATGATGATGCCTCTGCCTCATCCCTGTCATCCACACCATCGGTGCAGGGTTATGCAAATATATTCTGATGCACAGGGTGGACAGGATAGTGAGAGGTGTATGTGATACCTGTGTGTGCATTGCATGGGATGTGTATGTTGCAGGTTGTGTATGAATACTGACAGATGTGTATGTGACGTGGGTTGTGTACTGTCAACATGCAGCAGACATACCATGTAGTGCAGGTGCAGCATGCATTGTGATGTGTTCACGGTATGTGTGACGGTTACATGTGTAGCACCATGTTGGTTCTGATACCCTGAATCCCTGCTATGGTGTACTCACATGTGCCTACAGGGAGCACTGTTATCGGTCCCCCACGTGTAGCTGTGGATTACTCACAGGCACATCTGGCAATATCAGCATATTACATGTACCCGCAACCTGCCTGGACACCTACATGACACACATGTCCACACATATACTGCACCTGATGCATGTGGTCGGTGCCACAGGCTACAGTGGACAGAGACGTCACATACATAGCAGGGCACACTACAGGAATGGTGACATGGTGCAGGTGTCGTACACAGCGTGATGGCCACTGACTTCAGGTGTCACCTCTCAGCTGTGGGGCATGCTGTGCAGCAGTAGGACCCTGTGACAGTACAGGAACATGGTCGAAATTGCGGGGTGTACACCACTATGACGCACACCCCATAGTGTGCAGATGGGGACACCTGCCTGTGTGGTCAGCACCCTCACAATACTATGCACCCACACGCCATGTCACAGGGAGCGGACATGCACAGGTAGCCAGTATGGCTCACACCTATGGCATCGACAGGGTTGTGCAAAGCAGCACCAGTACGGGATAGTCACCATGTGTGGTTAGTGTTCGTTCACAACAGTATATTAGCATACACCCTCACACCAAGCAGCAGACATACAAAAATGTAGACACACACACATTGTGGAGACCACACATGTGCACACAGAGAGACAACGTGTTGCATGTACTGCACCATCCAAATTCATGCTCCCCACACTGAGGTATGTACAGATCTCTACTATGGTGTACAGGGATGTGTAGCACATGGGACATATTCCCCCCGATATGTGGCATACATGGGCACACATTCATGCACACATGTCAGTGCTGGGAATACTACACCCACCATATGATACATGTGCAGGCATGCAGCGGTATGTAGTGCATTATGTGTACCAACACTGTATCCGGCAGATGTGCTGATATATGCACTTGGGAGGTGGTAGGTGTTATAGTTGCCATGTGACATACAGTCGATAACACCTGACCGCTGGGTATGCATTATGTCAGCACTGTCATGTAACAGCGACATAGCATACTGTATGCACATGGCAGGGTAGGATGGTGTGTGACACAACTGTGAGCCACCACCTGCACACATGCATGTAGACAGGTGTTTAAACACATTATGTACACACATACCTCCATACGTGCTGTTTCTATGCCACCGTATAATTGCCCCTATGATGGGTATGCATGTGGTAGGTTGTTGCAACTATGTTATGGACATCGGCCACTGCTCATGCATGGCTGCTCCATGCACAGTACACGTCACATGTGTCTCCTGTTGCCATGTGTGTATGCATTGCTACTTTTTGACATGTGCGTTGACATACATAAAACATGTACTGTGGTATGGTATCACAGCTGTCACAGGCAAACAATACAAGTGTATGTGTCCCAGTCAACACTGCTACACCCTGTAGTGGGAGCATTCCACAGACATGGGTCCACCTTCCATTCGTGTGTGTAGCACTGCGTACGCCAGTGTTATGCATGTGGTACATCACAGGCTTTGTATGTGTCATGTGTGCAGTCTATGCACACATCCAGACAATCACATGTATGACATATCCAGATGTTTGTTCATTGTGGTACAGCAGCAGTCATGTGTCACAGCTGTGTCAGGGCCATGGTATGTGTGGAGCCAACCAGTCTATGTATACTGATATGGGTGGACTACATCACACATGTTGGATCATTGTTAGTACATGTGTACTCTGCACAACTGGTGTACACTGCTATACAGACCTGTGGACATATGTCACATGCTGTTGTTGGACCGTGAGGCTTACTGCTGCACCGATGACATGGTGCTGGCATTACAGCTACAGTGTTCACTGCAGTGTGTACATGTTTGACCTGCACCCGTGACACCTGTGATGTCATCTGAGTAACTGCATGTGTGACCACCCTGTGCGTGTGGACAGGTTTACCTTACTGTGACCTGCTGTGTGTACACTCCGTCTGCATGCTGGACGGCACGTAGCAAATGCTAAGTGTGTGAGCATGCCCAGTAAGCAGTTGTGTAGATGGACACACAGTACATTGCACACTGCGCCCTTCTGTGATTATACCCCGTGTGCATGCATGTTTCCCCTTTGCAAATGTTAAGTGTGTGAGCATGCCCAGTTTGCTGTTGTGTAGGTGGATACACAGTACATTCCACACTCTGCCCTTCCATGATTACACTCCATGTGTATGCCTTCTGTGTGCACACTCCGTCTGCATGCTGGACGGCACGTAGCAAATGCTAAGTGTGTGAGCATGCCCAGTAAGCAGTTGTGTAGATGGACACAGAGTACATTGCACACTGCGCCCTTCTGTGATTATACCCCGTGTGCATGCATGTTTCCCCTTTGCAAATGCTAAGTGTGTGAGCATGCCCAGTTTGCTGTTGTGTAGGTGGACACACAGTATATTCCACACTCTGCCCTTCCATGATTACACTCCATGTGTATGCCTTCTGTGTGTATTCACTCCGTCTGCATGCTGGACGGCGCGTAGCAAATGCTAAGTGTGTGAGCATGCCCAGTAAGCAGTTGTGTAGATGGACACACAGTACATTGCACACTGCACCCTTCTGTGATTATACCCCGTGTGCATGTATGTTTCCCCTTTGCAACAGCTAAGTGTGTGAGCATGCCCGGTTTGCTGTTGTGTAGGTGGACACACAGTACGTTCCACACTCTGCCCTTTCATGATTACACTCCATGTGTATGCATGGTTGCACTTTGCAAATGCTAAGTGTGTGAGCATGCCCAGTACAGTATTCATGGACACACAGTACATTCGGCACCGACGTCTGATACTAGGTGTGTAGCCATGGCCATTGACATCCTGCATAGCCATGGTGGCCATCCAGGCAAATTATATATAGTTGCTATGCCACAATGGATGCCTACATCAAACACACTGGTTGCTCTCTCAAAGGGTGTACTGTCTGTGGTGCATCCCATATCCATTTCGTGATGTAGTGCTCCGTAGATAGTTAGTATTCCCGAGTGCAGCACTGCCGTGTTACTGTACGTCCATCTTGGGATAGTAACATGCTGTGTGACTGCTCACTCTGTATTCATTCCCTATCGGCATCCTTGCCTTTGCGGATGATATCACCCACCTAGGAGTATGCCTCTGACAGTGCTGTACTCAGTAATCTCGGTAGCGCATTCTGTAAATGCATCATGCTGTAGTGTGTTCATGTAGTTATGTGTAGGTTCAACTCCCGGTCCTTCCCAGTGTGTGTGTGTGTGTGTGTGTGTGTGTGTGTGTGTGTGTGTGTGTGTGTGTTTCCAGCTGCCTCTGGAGACAGTAATGCTTTTAGACGCTTCACAATACATACATTTGTTATCAGCATCTATTCCTTTGCGGATGATGTCACCCACCTAGAAGTATGCCTCTGACAGTGCTGTGCTCAGTAATCTCGGTAGCGCATTCTGTAAATGCATCATGCTGTAGTGTGGTCATGTAGGTAGGTGTAGGTTCAACTCCCGGCCCTTCCAAGTGCATGTGTGTGTGTGTGTGTGTTTCCAGCTGCCTCTGGCGACAGTGATGCTTTTAGACACCTCACAACACATACATTTGCTATCAGCGTCTGTTCCTTTGCGGATGATGTCACCCACCTAGAAGTATGCCTCTGACAGTGCTGTGCTCAGTAATCTCGGTAGCGCATTCTGTAGATGCATCTTGCTGTAGTGTGTTCATGTAGGTAGGTGTAGGTTCAACTCCCAGCCCTTCCAAGTGCATGTGTGTGTGTGTGTTTCCAGCTGTCTCTGGAGACAGTGATGCTTTTAGACGCCTCACAACACATACATTTGCTATCAGTGTCTATTCCTTTGCGGATGATGTCACCCACCTAGACGTATGCCTCTGACAGTGCTGTGTTCAGTAATCTGAGTAGCGCATTCTGTAATTGTGTCATACTGTCGTGTGATAGGGTAGGTAGGTGTAAGGTCAATTCCCATGCCTGCCAGATGTGTGTGTGTGTCTATGCTCCCAGCCGCATGGGTTCATAGGTTATGGTTTTAGACACTTCGCAACACACATATATCCTGCTGACATCTCTGTGTTTGCGGATGTTGAGACGCACCTAGTGGACTGCCTGTGTGTCTGCTGTGGTTAGCGACCTCCGTAGCGTGTTCTCTACGTGCGTCATGCTGTGGTGTGATAGGGTAGTGATGTGTAGGTTCCACTACTGGCCTTGCCACATGTGTCTGTCTGTATCTCTCTCGATGTATATATATATATATATATATATATATATATATATATATATATATATATATATATATATATATATATATATACATATTTTACGCCCATAGCGCTGCTCTTGCATGGACAGCTGTCTGTCCCATGTATCGCATATTTGCACAGCTTACACATAGCAATGTGGTACGATGCAAATCCAAACATTGTCCATGCAACGTCCGTGTTCCGGGAGGTGTTACACGCCCTTACAGACATCTGCTGTATATCTTGGCAGACAGCTATCCTTGCTGTACTGTCACTGTACACGTACACGCCATAGACTTTGTGTATCATTGCCTGTTTATGGTGTGTGTATGTCTATCTGAGCTGTGTGCATGGTCGTGTGTATGTCCCACTATAATCATCTGTGCAGGTGTCGCCAATATAGGTAATTCATGTAGAATGCTGTTTAATTTGCATTTCAGCACGTACCTGCGGACAGTACTGCACTTCCTACTGCAGCACATTTCATCATCTTGCAGTGGATAATAATGTTTCCACACACATGTATCTGTTTCTGTTCATAACACTAAACCTCAAGGAGCGTATATCTAGACAAGGCCTTATGTGATAGTGGGACACTCAGGGCCAGTAATGACATGTTGCTCTTACAAACATTGATAGTGAGCACAGTGATATGTTATGCATGAGTGTGGCATTTCTGTCTGATTTGGTGTCTTCATCACATGTTTGTCGTTGTTTCCTGTCGTCAGGTATCATGAGGGTGCCGGACTGTTACTGTTACGTGGAACACAGCAAACATATGAGGCATACCTCTACACAGTCTGCGTACATCTGTACAGTTGCAGAGTATGCGTCTGATACAACATACCTACTGTCTGACTACAATACACACACAGTATATGTCGGCATGACAGCCCACATGACATTACTTTGTATTTGCACGACACACCCACACAGACAGTTGTATTCCTCACACAGGTCTACATCTGCTTATCCACACTAATTGTTCTTTCATGTACCATATGTGTGCGTCGTATTTGCGCTTTCTGTCAGTGGCGGGGCTCACTTACGACTATGGGGGTCTGGAAATTGTTATGTTGACACTTCATGACACCCTGGGGGACACTTTAACTTTGTGTCTAATTACCTTCCACAATGACCTTTGCAGGGCATACTTTGTCATTCACATTTTCCGGGGTATGACTTATACATGTTTGCCCGTTTTTTCCTGCTGTCTTTCTTCTCACCTGTCCGCCTAGTATCACCAGTTCAGTACATGTATTTTGGACAGGTTAGCTCCTTCATACCCTTGACCTGTTGTCATTATGTGTACACGCCCTGACATTTGGCCTTTGCCCTTGTTACATTTCACATAGTGATGTGCCTTTCTAGCTGATTGCTGTCTAGGCATTACGGACTGTGCGGTAGGTGATAGTGACCGCTATTTCCATTGCATGATTAGTGACACTCATAACATCCATATTCATGGCTACGCCAGTATTTGCACAATGGTCTGACTTTGTATGGGGTATTTATAATATAGTCCCTATCTGTATTTCCTGTACTATGCCTTACTGCAGCTGTGTTATTCTGACAGTTTTCCAGTTATGGGTACCATCTTGGTCATACGCATGCCCATCCATGGGAATCGCCTACAGGACACTGATATAGGGCTGTACATGTTTCCAAATTGCTTTCCGCATTATCCAGTGGATGCTTTGCACCATTATTGAGAATAAAGGCATGTGCTATACCCACATCCCTTCCACAGGGCGGGCCTACGAATTCTCTGCCAAACAACACCTAGGCCCATTTCTGCATACCCAGGTTCCCATGCCTGCAACCCTCTACGGTACACATTACACATGGTTAATGTGTGTGGTACTGGGATGTGGACGCACTTATATGCACTCCCCACTCTAGGGATATCTGTTCATACGTCCTGCATTTCATGGACACGTGTCATCACCCTTGCACCTGATTTTAGTGCATATACAGCTGATTCGTATTTGCGGCTGTCACTTCCTTTGCATCAATCGTAGCAGGTACTGCAAATGGATAACTTTTTGGAGTCCTACAATGGACACCAGTATGCATGTTTAAAGTGTAGAACTTGCTGGACTGTCACTTTCTGGCCAATGATTTTGACTGCTGCTGTATAGTCCCCATTCGTGGATGTCTGTTTGACTACCCATATTAGCTATTACTTGGCATATTTATATCTATGTGTCATATATACGGGACATAGGTCTGTTGTGTGTAAATATATACATGTAAACTCCTCATTTCATACCTTGCTTTGTTAATGTCTGTGGATTACCTGTGTACACACATCTATAACCATACCATACCTTTCCACTGTACAGATACTGGCAGAGTGTACGGATGGTTGACCCTTTATCTTAGGTGTGTTTTACATTGACCTGTGTCTATCTGGCAATTTGCTGGCATTTCATTTGAGACTTACGGTGGCACCTTCTGACAAGTAGTTCAGGTTATGAATGCATACCCTTCGTTAATCCCTGCTACTAACACACCCATTATTCTATCCACTTTCTATGTTTGTTTTAGCACATATCCTGTGTTTCTCATTATTTGTACCAGTACTTTGCATGGCATTGTCCGGTTCCATACTTTCAGAGGCTGACAGTTTTGAGACATGTATAACTAACATGGGGGAAACAGCATTAATTTACTCTGCTGTGAGCGGATCACACACGCACAGGCGCACTTGCATTTCCTTATTGTGGGTTACGCGCAGGCGCACATGCATATCTGTATTCTGGGTTACATATGTTTACTGAGTCTTTGTGCTTACGTGGCCTGTATTAGTTGTGACAGTACCAGTAACATATCTCTGATCCGGTTAACGGACGCATGCAAAACACACTTTCACCTTTACATATCTGTCTTTGCGGCACAGACGCATTAATTACACGTTCACATTTATATGTTCTATATTCGTAATTCAAACGGGACTGCATTCACGTTGGCCGGTTGCTGTGACCACTACACGTTTGTTGTTCTGTCTCATTTTTATGCATACCCATGGTACATAGCTACATTAACATATCCCCCCCCCGCACTCACTTACGTCACAGGCATCCATTCTCCTGCTAGGAAAAGTGTGGTACTACATGTTACACATTCCCTATTCCCTAATGCTCTTGACCCAGGATGCATATGGCGTAACCGCAGGGATATTCAGAACACAAAGGCTTATAGTCCCAACGCATACAGGTCTTTAATTGTCAGGGTGTTCCTGTGGTGCTCTGGGTTTGGTCTTGTCCGCCTAGTGTACAGAACTGCCCTGACCATGTACGAATGTCAGACGAGGCACATGGGCACGGTTTGTCCATTTTTATTATACCATGACCCCCCATTATTCCAAACCGTGCACGCTGATTGGCCAGCGTGCCCATTGTAAATCGAGTTATACTAATGGAAAACGGTCCGGTCGCCCGGACTTTTTTCCATTAGTATAACTCGGTATTTAAAACCTGTCTCTCTATGTTAGATGGGTTTAACATAGCGAGACAGCTTTAAATAAGCAACGGAGATGTCCATTGCTTACTTTAAAGCTGTCTCGCTATGCTAAACACATTTAACGTAGCGAGACAGGTTTTGAAAGAAAGCAATGGGGAAATCATGCTCTCCGTTGCTTTTTTGTAGTGTTTTGCTATGTTAAATGGGTTTAACATAGTGAGACAGTTTTAAAATTAGCAACGGACATCTCCGTTGCTTATTTTAAAGCTGTCTCGCTATGTTAAACCCATGTAACATAGCGAAACACTACAAAAAAGCAATGGAGATCTTTCTTTCTCCGTTGCTTTTGCCCACAGCTCTGCTGTACTGCGCAGCGTACATCAGCACTGCCGCAGATGCCAGACATCTGCAGAAGGGCAGCAGACGGGCATTATACTATGCCATTATGTAAGAGAATTAATAGTTTATTTTCTTACATGATGTCATAGTATAATAGCAATAACCCACTTCTGGGTGTGGGTAATGCTGTATTTACCCACGGTTGGCTTTGTTTGGTCCCAAGGGTGAACCACGCCAACTGTGGGTATATCCAGCATTACCCACACCCAGGCGTGGGTTATTGCTATAATATTCAATCTGTGTTTACAGACATGGGTGTTTGGACAACTGACAATAGCTTATGCTGTTGGCATACAATGATGTGGGTGGTGCTGGTTATCATACATATTCCATGTTGTGTGTTGTTCCCATTCACAATTGTCTATTCCCTGTAGTCATTCATACGTGGATATTTATGTAGCACATGACTGAACTATGTATTACCTGCAGGTATGCTGTGTTACAGTGAACATATGTGACGGTTGGTTACAGTGTATATGTGTACATACCTCTGTGGTACTGGGGACTACCACACATCCTTCGCAGCATTTCATGCGTATGTACATACTATTATTCGGTGACCTGTAGAAGGTTGTGAGAGCACTGATTACATGTGTCCTTATTTGTGCACGCATCGTGTTAGTCTTTGTCCAGCTTTTGTTGCTGTCATGGGTTGGACGGTGGTGTTGGTGTGTGATTGGGTTGTATTTATACTGCCGATACTTCAGTGGGGGGTAGGGTTAGCACTTGTTCCTCTTTGCGGGGAAGGCCCCATTATGGACATTTGTGTCCTGCGTCAACACTTGACACGTGCCATATGTCCTGTGATATTAACACAGTAGTGTATTTCTTACCTTCATTACTACTTGCATGTTACAGGCATTTTGTATCTGGTACACATGACTATTATATTGGATAACTTAAGCTATTCACATGCTATGCAATAACCTTTCATTCTGGCATATACGTGTTATTCTATCCTTTGCATTGGCTGTGGGTGTTTTACCATGCAAATCCACACATATCTACGAGTGATGTCCCACCTTGACAATCTGTACATGTGGCAACCCTGCTGGGGTGACCTGCTTGGTGGACAGCTGTTCCACCCTGTGTATTATGTTTTGCATGTCTGCATAGCTACTCATCAGTACCATGGCTACACATACTGCTTTGTCCAGATGTGTACAGTTATGGACACCATGGCGTGTGAACACCTATGGGGTTTCGACAGGTCAGTAACCACACGCGGGATGTACACATTCTGCCGACACATTCACATGCAGCCATTTGGATTTCAGTACCTGGGATGGGATGTTGACATATGTGGGGTACATATTTGCAAGTCTGTCACTGCCTAGGACAATACTTCCTACTACATATGGGGTATACCCACTCTGTGTAGGTGTGCAGCTGCGCAGGGCTGCTAGCTGGATTAGGTGGACATTCGGACATGGGTGTGGGTTACGTGCTATAAAGGGGTTGTTGTGTATTACATTTGCATGCATGGGATCTGCTTCTGGATATTCCGATTCGGCATATGCCAGCCTATGTGTATGTGACGGTTACGTTGCTGTGTATAGCACATTTTACTATACGTATGTTTGTGTGTGTTTGGGATGTCTAGTTTCTTTATGGTTGTTATATGGCCATGACTGCCCAGCTGTGTACTATCACTACCACTGTGGGACTGCTGGTGACCATGCCCATGGGGCTAGTCATGTGTATTTGCAGCGCGCTGACATGATGCAGTACACCTCCACTGGGTATGACTGCTGACAGTGCACGACGTAACGGACACAGTATTCTAAGTATCATTTGTTCCATGAACGGGAACATTTTGTATTTCATGCATTTATGTTTGGTTCTCCATTTTGTGTGGACGGGTACTATGTAGCATACTTTGCATACATTTCATTATCCACAGACACTGATAGGTGCGGTTACTATTGCAGGCGGGCTGTAAGATTCAGCACTTTAGGTTGCTCATCGCCTGCCGACTTGGCCACGCCTCCGAGCGCAACCTAGTTAGGCTCCCTGAACTCGCGCACATGCCCTATGCACGTGGTTGTGGTTGCAGCACACACTCATTACTATGCATGTGGCGCTGCTACACCATTTATATGCTGCACGGCTGGCACAAGCCTTACACCGGCCTTGTGCTGAGCTTCATGAATCCGGGGGACAGCCTCAGACACCATCTGGCTCCATTGATGCTGTGCTTTTGACTTTTGAAAGGGCTGTTTTCACCTGTGCATCTGTGATTTTTGGGACACTACACTTTTCCGGTATTGTTGTGGGCCCTTTTGGGGGTGACGTTTGCACTGAATCTATCTGCCTGGATGTTGGCAATATCAGTGGGTTCAGTATATTTTGTGCTATTTTGCACTAGCTCAGAGCATATCTGCAAGTTGCCACTTAGATTCCTGACATAGCTAATGAAAGCTTTGTGGTTATCTTTCAAATCCTTGGCTATTTTTCTTTCGAAGTTAGCCTTGGAGGATTTTTTTGAGGGATCTTAGTTTCTTACTGATACTGATCAGGGATGTCTTTCCTTCTTGGGATTTGCTTTTTTTCTGAACTAGTTTCCTCCTTCTTTTGTATAGCCTGTTTATGGCAGGGATCCACCAGACTGGTTTCCTTCTCTTAGGGGAGTGAGTCTTGGTTTTGCTAGGGAAGGCACGATCCATGCATTCTTGTAAGTACTCATAGAGTGCAATTGTAAAGGTTCCTGCATCTTGGACATGGTTATCCTTTAGAGTGGGGGCTGTGAAACTTACAACTTAAGTAAGGTGAAGTTTGCTATAGAAAAGTTTTTACTGTGGTTTCCTTGGTTGGAGGTGGTGGTGTGGTGTGGACATCCAGAGTGATTAGTTTATGGTCGGATCTAACCAGTGACGGGTTGACCTCTGGTGTGGAACACCTGTCGCCCATGTTGCTGATGACCAGGTCCAATATGTTTTCACCTCTGGTAGGGGAGTTTACCAGCTGATCCAGGGCATTTGAGTTGATAAATTCCAGGAAGTGCTGGACCTGGGAGTTTGTACTTGAATAATTTTCCCAGTTAATGGTAGGGTAATTGAAATTGCCCAATATCAGGGTGTTCGGTAGGACCTTCATGTTTTCCAGTGTTTCCAGAAAGGTGGAGTGGTAGTCCTGGGTCATGGAGGGTGATCTGTAGCAGGCCACAATTTGCATTGCAGATTTGCCTGATGTTAGTTGCACATGGATGATCTCAGAGGTATCATGCTGTGCCACTAACCTGGAGGTGTAAGTATCCTTAATGAATATGGATACACTCCCTCCTTTTGTGTTTCAGTCTATGTTCTGTGGATGAAATGTGTGGTATGAGTTGTAGCCCAGTAGTGCTGGGGTGCTCTGTGGAGCCTTGAACCAGGTTTCAGTTACTGCACAAATGTCAATGTTTTCTATACTGAGGAGTGCTTCGAGCATGTGCATTTTGAGATTTAAACTCCTGGCATTGAGTAGCATACCTCTCATTTTTTTATTTGTGCTGTTTACGGAGGTGGGTTTGAGTTTTGAGCCTTGCCTAAAAAAGGCACTATGGCGGCAGCAAGAGCCTTGGCCAGTATTCGAAAGCATAGGGGTGACAGGTGCAAGCCGTCTCTTGTGAAGCCACGAGGCTTGTTGAGCATGTTGTCCAAGGCTGACAGACACTGGATCCCCTTTAAATGACACCAGAAGCTTAGTCAATTGTTGAAATTGATCATTTTTTTCTTTATACTGCGGTATCATTCTTGGTGAGGGCAGGATGCAACTCGGGGTCAGGATCATACCTGCCTGGGCTACATGATCAGCGAGCTCTTCCATGTCTCTTTTCATGTAGTCCAGGGAGGTACGTCTCAGGTCATTCACACCAACATAAACAATGACAGAGTCATATTTGTAATTGTTCTGGAGTGACCTGAGTGCTTGTGTTATGTGGCAGATTCTGGCCCCCGACAGGCAGCTAACAGTAACCTTCTGACAGGAATAAGAACCATTACCTGCTGCTCTAAAGCATACTCTCTAGCTTGAGCATTCCTGTCATACCAGATCTTTTTCTGCTGTTGGGCTTCTGACAGGTTCTCCTGGGCCAAGCCCATGAGTTCCCTGAGCCTTGTCCTGAGGTTTAGGATATATGCCACACTCAACCTCCCACTCATCTAGTATTAAATCTAGAGGTCCCCTCACCCTATGCCCATACAACAACTCAAAGGGTGAAAAAACAGTGGATTTCTGGGGAACCTCTCTGTAAGCAAACAACAGATGGGGAAAATATTTGTCCCATTTCCTCTTAAACTGGTCACCAAAGCATCATCCTGAGTGTAGCGTTTAACCTCTCAACAAGACCATTAGTCTGGGGATGGTAAAGGGTGATCTTTAGGTGCTTCACCCCACAGTACTTCCACAGACAAGTCAGCAGGTCTGACATGAAATTGGCACCTTTCTCAGTCAGTATTTCTTTTGGGAAACCTACCTTGCTGAAAATGTCTAACAAAGCATTTGCCATCTTTTCTGCCTCAATAGAGGAAAGATCCACTGCCTCGGGGTATCTGGTAGCATAATCTACTACCACTAAGATACTTTTTCCCTATGGAACTTGGGGTACTCAGAGGCCCCACAATATCCATAGCTACCCTCTGAAATGGCTGCTCAATCACAGGCAAAGGCATAAAAGGAGGTTTCACATTGTCTCCTGCCTTGCCCACCTTTTGGCACTGCTCACAGGTCCTGCAGTACCCTGTTACATCTCTGGAAATCCCAGGCCAATGAAAGTTCTCCATAATACCTCGTTTGGTAAGTTTTATGCCAATATGACCTGCAAAGGAAATATCATGGACTATGGCTAGAAATGTCAGATGGTAGGCTCTGGGCACTACCAACTGCTGTATTCTCTCACACTCTAGCTCTCCTTCAGGGGTCCACTCTCTGTACAGTAACCATTTGCCCCTATATAGAGAATCCCCTTCCCTTCAGAATCAGGTGCCTCACTAGCTACCTCTCTCAGGCCTTGTAATGTAGGGTTTGAGAGCTGAACCTTTCTCATCTCTCTCTTTGTAACCCTTCCCAGCTCCCCTTCCACAGGATGACTGGTGTCCTCTGACAGCGGTGCCTCACTGTTAGCCTGGGACATCAATACTCACAAGAACCTGTGGCTCACCTTCAGTCTCACTGTTACAGGGTAGCTCCCTCTTTGAAGTAACCACTTCACCAGTCCTGGCTACAAGTGTGTGGTCTTTCTGGCTGTCCCCCAGGCTAGTAGACCCACATGCTTGTCTCCAAACCTGACTGCATGTAACTGCATGAGCACGTGGTACTGCATTATCAAAATAATTCCCTATCAGGACATCTGCAGGGATATCCTCAAACACACCTACTTGCTGGCTTCCGTTTCCAGCCTCTAAGTCAAGGTGAACCCTAGCCAAAGGTATTTGGAATGGGGTCCCTCCTAAAGCTCTGACTGGAGTGGACTGCCCAGGCAGTAGTGCTCCTCTGTAACTATTGCAGGCTTCACAATGGATAGGTCAGAGGCTGTGTCTCTCTTAGCAATGGTCTCTTTGCCATTCACTAAGGTAGGATATAACCTCTAGTGGTAGTTTGGTACCATTGTTGTCTCGAGACAACTTAACTGTTGGCATTTTGTCATTCCTCCTCACTGGCTCTCCCACCTTTTGTTCTCCACCTTGACTCCGTGGACATCTATATGTTACATGGCCCCACTGGTTACATTTAAAACATTACTCCCTTGGTTCTGGACATGTACCTGAACTAGTGGCTTCCCCTGATACTGGGAGATTCTGTTAGACCAATCTGCCCTGATCACCATGAGCTCCCTTAAACCCATGAGCAGCACTGGGTGTCCCTATCATGTGCAGAGATGCCCTGCTTGCTAAGTGTAGGTTTCTTCTTCCCCAACTCATATACAGTAAGGCATTGTCTATCAGCTAACCAGATTCTCATGCCCTCAGGCAAAGTGCTAAGGGCTTGTTCCCTCACCAAAAGGTCAGCCAGCCATTGAAAAGTGGTGACCTGACATCCACTCACCCACCTATGAAAATAACTGCCTAGTTCAGCAACATATTCACACACACTTTCATCTGCCTTGAGTCTTTGCTCACAAAACTTATTCCTATAAGCTTCAGGTGGTAACTTAAAAAATTCTAGCAAACAATTCTTTACAAAATTATAATTTAAGCAGTCATTATCAGACAGTTTGGAAAGAACTGTTACAGCTTTACCATGGAGTAAGGGGGTCAAGAACTCTACCCAGAGCCCTTGGTCAACATCATACTGTTTACATACCCTCTCAAACATATGAACGAAACTACCAGAATTATCCCCCTCTGTAAATTGTGAAAGAAATTTACTGACCTTTGTTGCTTCTGGGGTTCAGTTACTCCCTTCCCCATTACCTCCATGACTCTGGCAAAGAGTCAGCATCTTCTTTTCATGTTGTCTCTGCCTCTCATTCTCTCTAGCTTCCAAGCATAGCAGTTTCTAATTTTCATCAGCCTCTAGATGCCTCAGTCTCTCTGCTGCCTTTATTTCCAAATGCTTGGCCTCTAGCTCAAGTCTCTTCAACTCCAGTCAGATTTTTAAATCCTCTGTGGAAAGGTTGAGTTGTCCATTTTCTGAGAGTTGTACATCTCCACGGCCAGTCTGATCATCCTCCTGGTTGCTATTCTCTGATGCAGCTGTGACTAAAGCTGCAATCTTGTCTGCCTTAGTCAGGTTGGCATGCACCATTCCTTTAGCCTGGCACATCTCAGCCAACTGGCTCCTTGTCAGCTTGCCATACTCCTCTGCTGACATGCTGACTGCTCTCCCTGACTAACTAAGCTAACAAAAAATAAATAAAACAATTGATATATGAACTTAGAATGTTCACTGCATGGCTGATTAAGAGTACAAGCACCTTCAGTGATCACTGTACACAAGCTACAGGAACTCAATATCCACTCCACTACACACCAATTAATATGTGATGTGGCTATCCCACCACTGCCAAACAGTTAATATTTGATGCCCCTGCACTGGTCCAGTAATCATGGAGCCTCAGTCCTCACCACTAACATAAGTGAGGGACATGCACATTGGGATGATGACAAGTATACACACACACAGTAAAATACAATTTCACTTAAGAACAACAGAGATCACAGTCAGTCTGGGGTTGCTTTCTCCCTCTCTCTCCAGATCCCCAGTAAGAGTCCCCACTGGCACAGCTATAGGGCTAACATGTCAGCTGAGTGATCAAGTCAAAACCTCCAGCACCCTTTCTGTCCAACTGGTGTTTCATGTCCCTACCCAAGTACTGTAGCTGAAACACACATACACTTTGCGTTTTGATGTATATACAAACACACAGACACTCCTGGGGAAGGCTAGCACAGGTTCACTAGCTATGCCCCTTCTGCCCAGACTATAAGGTAGAAATAACTGTCACCAACCACCCTTAGTTATCAGCTTCTATAAGGCCCTTCCCAAAGGGTGACCAATTCTACTGTGCAATGTTACTATTATCCAAATGGTAAGTGTGACCTACAGCAAGGCTATTTAAGAGTGGCCTGTACAGTGTCACCAAATACATATGCAAGTACTGTGAGAGCTTAAATATCTCTAAACAAACCAGCCACAATTAAATGGTTTAAATATATTTAATAATAAATAATAAAAGAACAAGACAATATGCAATAACTCAACACTGTGACAACAGAGGTCAGAATCAGAGGAAATATTTTATAGGTTCATAGGTTCATAGGTTCATACTAGGCTATCTGCCCGAGGGCATTTATAAGCCTAGCCCATTGTTTTGTGGCTTACCACCCCCCAAACAACATTGCATGACAGTCACACATAAATACAAAAAATATCTAAACTAATCTTAATTAAGTTTCTATCTATCTCTAAGAGAAATCACTGTAATCTGTTTTACTTACAGAGCAACATACAGGCAGAAGTGCTGGGTGAATGTTTCTATGTCCAAAGAGAAATACAAAATGCCCAGACTCACTTTCTGAGATAATTCTTAAGTTACTATCAAACATTTCTGCTGAGTTATCTCATATTACATCATTCTTTGTCAACTCTGTGTCAAAAATACTTATTTTTCAGAAGTTTGCCTAGAACTGGAAGTCATAAAATAGCTAAGCACCTCTACATTTGAAACCTGTAATTATTTCTGTTTCCTGACAATAGAAAACCCTCTATCTCTAGACATCCTGTCTCTTTGCTGTATTAACTAACTTTATAGCACATCGTAAGACTCTTTACTTTTCAACTTATTTTCTTAGAGTTTTGCAAGTTAACTCTGTATGTTCCAACTACTACCATGAAAACATACATTTGCATAGGCATATAGTCCATATATATTTCTGCTCTTCTCCAGCAAGGTACACTGTGGTTACATTCTTGAAGCTCAGCACATAACATACAGTTTAACACCCACTTCTGCACCAGCAGTTTAATACACACATAACGTATAGTTTTCTTACATTTGTAAGCTAAGGATACAAATTATATTACTATTCTCAAATGACATAGAATTATTTACAAAATTCCAGCTACCTGGGCTGGCAGCCTTCAGAGCCTTCTCAAGGGGTTTTGGTTCCTGCTCCTCCTTGGTCCTGTTCTTCCCCTAAAAGGCCCAGAGTATTGAATTTTTCTGAGGAAGAGTTGGATTCTGATAATGACTCCCTTGCTTATTCTACCCAGATTCCTTCTCCTTTAGACTACGGGTCTGAGGAGGAAGACTCTCATACTCTAGATAATCCTTCAGAGGACATTTCCTTTGCGGACACAATCTCTGGGATGATGGATTTTTTTTTTTAGTGGGACTGTGTTCAGGTGTCAGATATCCATAAGAGGTACTATTAGTAACTGCAGATGGACTCTCCTAAACCTGTGGCCATTCCTCCTGTCTTGGCTGTTTAATTAGATGTTTTTCCAATGCCTCTAAAGTGCAGGATTATCTGCCCCCTGCTCCCAAGAAGTGTGACAGGTTTTATAGGGTGCCTGAGGATTATTCCTTTTTGTTTAAATGTCATTCTGCTGACTCCTGTGTGGTGTCTGTAGCCTCTGATAAGCCATCTCAGTTGCTTCCTTCGTCCAAGTTACTGCCATAGAACCATGGATAGGCTAAACACTTTTCTGAAGGTGCCTTCTTTTTGATGCTGTCCCTTCAGTCTCCTTTTCCTCTCTAGCTCCCTCAAACCTTTCTGATGTCTCTGGACCTCAAGCATGCTTATCTCCCTATTCTGATACACCCTCTTTTCTGGAGATTTTTGCATTTCTCTGTTGCTTTCTGGCATTTTCAGGTTTGTGCTTTGCCCTTTGGCCTTTCTACTGCCCCAAGGGTATTCACGAAATACCTCACTCCTTTGATTGCCTTTTGTAGGCTTTAAGGGATCCAATTTTTTCCTTATTTGGATGACATGCTGATTCAGGCATCCTCTCCAGAGGTCCTATTGCATAATATTAATTTTAGCATTTCTCTTCTTCAGAGCCTGGGATTCACAATAAACTTCAAAAAGTCTTCTTTGACTCCTTCTCAAGATCATGTTTTACTGAGTTGCAGGATTCAAACAGTATCACTGCTGGCATCCCTGCCTCCTCCAAAGGCACTAACTCTCATTTCTTTCTTTCAAACTCATTTTCCCCTTTCCTTGGGCTCCATTACAACCAGGGAGTTTCTGAGAGCTCTGGGGTTCATGGCTTCCACCATTCTGATGCTCTCTGGCCAAATTCCACATGAGGAAGTTCCAGTGATTTCTGAAGTCGGTGTGGCTTCAGCATGCGCATCCTCTAGACTTTCCTGTTCCTCTTCTCCTGTGTCTCAAGAAAGAACTTCTGTGGTGGATTCGGCAGTTGTCTCTGAATCCAGGGTGCCCTTTTCAACCTGCTCTTTCATCTCAGGATCTATTCACAAACGCTTCAGATGTGGAATAGGGAACAACATTTGGCTTCCTGAGGGTTCAGGAAGTGTGGTCACCTCGTCAGCAGAAGGAGCACATCAATGTCAAAGAGATGATGGCTCTTATGCTGGCTCGATATGCCTTTCATTCTCTCTTCTCTCCAGGGCCTTCCAAGGTATTCCCACACAGTACCACAGTCATGTGACATATCAATAGATGGGGGAGGGGCTATGAAATCCTACCGTCTTTGTCAGCTGGCTCTTCTGGTATGGGATCTGGCTGTCCAATTTCAAGTGTATCCTCAGACAGTTTATATTCCTTCAGATCAGAACATTGTGGCTGACAGTCTGAACAGGTCCTTCACTCAATCCCATGAATGGATGCTTCACAGGGATGTGTTTCTGGACATTGATCACCAATGGGGTGCTCCTCAAGTAGATCTCTTTGCCTCCCCTCTGACCAGACAACTTCCTCTGTTTTCTGCCAGAGTCCCAGGTCCTCTGATATGGAAGGTGGACGTCCTCTCATTTTCTTGGAAGGGGATGTTTCTTTATGTGTTCCCTCCCCTTCCTCGCATTCTTAGAATTCTGTTCGAGATTCAGCAAGATGCCCCCAAAATCTTGGTGACTCCCTTTTGGCCATGACAGCACTGGTTCCCTCTACTTCTGCATCTAGCCAAGGGTAATCATCACAAGATTCCTCACAGGGTGGATCTTCTCACACAAGACAAGGGGCCTCTCATCTATCCCCACTTGCCCACGCTTCAACTGACACTGTGGGTTATAGGGTTTTGCTCCCTCAGAGACACCTTTTTTTCTGAGGACATGCTGCAGGTCCTGCAAAAGGCCAGGAAACCTACTACTAGGAAATCCTACTTGTCTAAATGGAAGAGGTTTTTATTTGGTATATTTCTCGTGACCTGGTCCCACTTTCTGTGGATGCTCCTTTGGTTCTCTTATTTGTGTGAGTTGCTCAGTGCTGGTTTGGCCTATTCTTCTATTAAGGCCTACTCATCAGCTCTTTCTGCTTGTCTGGTTTAACTCCCCCATTAGCTTCTAGATTTCAGGCTAAACAATTTCTTAATGGCATCATTAATATTAGAACTTCCAGGAAGTCTGTTCCTCCTCCCTCGGATTTTAATTTAATTCTGGAAAAATTGACTTAGGCTCCTTTTGAGCCTGCTGTTTCACTTCCTTGCAACATTGTTCTTGGAAGACAGTTCTTTTGTTAGTTCTTACTTCTGCCAGATGGGTGTCTGAGTTGCATACCCTTAGGGCTTGTCCACCTTTTTTAAAATGACATGAGGACAGGGTGTCCTTCCGTACTAATCCTTCTTTCATGCCCAAGGTGGTTAATGAGCTGTCACTTAATCAGTCTATTAATTTGCCTACTTTTTTGTCCTCTCCACACTCAGTGAGAGGGTGCTGCATACTTTAGATGTGCATAGCTAGCTCAGATTTTATTTGGATAAAAGTAAAGCTATCAGAAAATCTGACCAGTTATTTGTTTCCTTTCATCCTAGGTCTATGTTTGGCTGCTTCCAAGCAAACTATTTCCACTTGGATTTCAAAAGCTATTTCCTTTTGTTATATTTTTCATGGCGAGAGCCTTCCTTCTTCTGTAAAGGCTCATTCTACTAGAGCTGTGGCTTCTTCTGGTGCTTTTTTCAAAGGCTTAGACACTAATTCTGTTCTTGATGCTGCTACCTGGACTTCTGTGCATACCCTTACCAAACATTACCAGCTGGATGGCATCTCCAGAGCTGGGGTTGGTTTTGCCGATGCCATTCTTCATAGCTTCGTGGAAGGTTCTGCTGCTGCTTTCTCCTCCCAAGTTTCCTCTTGAGCTTTGGCACTCTCCAATTTGAAATGAATACTACAGGGGTGAATGTAAGGACACAGTAATTTGTGTAAAATCATACCATAACAGTAGATGTCCTTGCCTTCACCACTGCAGTATTCACTCCCTCCCTCCTCCTACTCTATTTTCCTTCCTGGATGTGCAGATTCTCTTTGCTTTTCCTTGGACTGCTGTTCCTGCTGGGGCAATCAGTTCTGAGGATGGTACGTCTGTACGTCACCTTTATGGCCTACAGTACACAAGGAGTGTGTAGGTGAAGTTCAGCGTACCTTAAAGCAACCGTAGACTTTGGTAAACTGGTCAGACAGTGGGCTTCCTGGCAGGGAATCCAATTTGTAAGGAATACTGCAGCGGTGAAGGCAAGGACATCTACTGTCATAGTAAGATTTTATACAACTGTACTATTTCTTCAAAAAGACTGAGCTGACTCTAACTTACAGCCCTGCAGGCATGTGTATTACAGTAAATAAGTATTTTAAATGTTTGTACAGCATTAACAGAGAACACCAGGACCGGATTTAAAATGTTAGGACAGCAGTGCGCATGTGCAAAACTATGGTTCTGACGTAACAATATGAACATCACGGAAAGCACAAGTTCAGTCCAGTGTTCCTCAGTTCATAGGTTCATAGGTTCATAGGTTCATAGGTTCATACTAGGCTATCTGCCCGAGGGCATTTACAAGCCTAGCCCATCGTTTTGTGGCTTACGCCACCCCTTTAGTATGGGGAACTATACCCATTATTTTGCTGTGCCTCTGTCGAGCAGTGACACTGAGGTAATCCCTGGGGTATATCTGCGATCTCCCATCCATTGGTCAAGATTTCTCTTGAACAAGGCCAGCGAGGTGCTCTGCCTCACATGTACCGGGATTTTGTTCCACAGCATAGGGAGTCTTTGGGTGATGAATCTATCCCTCCAGCACGTCCTATTAATAGCCGTGTCAAGGTTTAAGTCTCCCACCCTTGTGGCTCTGATGGATCTAGATTTTTGAGGTGAAGCATATTCATCAAATCTGGGTTTGACATGGCCTTGTATGTTAGGCAAAGGTCACCTCTGAGCAAGCGTGCGACTGAATAGAGCTGGAGTTCTTTCAGTCGGGCAGCATAGGACAGATTTTTGAGACCCTTTATCCTTTTGGTGAGGAACTTTGTGGCCTCTCCAGCTGCTGCAAGTGTCGGGTCAGATACATCCCGAATGGGGCATTGTACTCAATCATTGGTCTGATGAGTGATGAGTAAAGGGAGACTATGACCTCCCTTGATCTAGATGAGAATCCCTTCATGATAAGGTGGGCAATGTAGAAGGTCTTCCTAACTACTTTAGCTACATGGGTGTCGAATGACAGACTACTATCAACCTGGGTCCCCAGGTCCCTGATAACTTCTTCTGTGCTCAGTGGATTGCCACCTATTTGGTAGCTAGGGGTAACCTTGTTTTTCCCAAAGGGTATGACTATGCATTTTTGGCATTTAACTTCAGGCCGTGGCTCTGGCACCAGTTATCCGTTTCTGTGAGACCCTTCTGAAGGATATCTGTGTCAGATGTGTTTTCTACTATGGCCCAGTTTGCAGTCATCTGCAAACTTTGTCAGCCATAACCCTCCTGTGTTTGCTTGTACTTGGAAAAGTAGATGCCAAACAAGAGTGGGCCCAGGACTGAGCCCTGTGGGACACCACTTGTGACAGGCTTTGAGTCTGACATGGCGCCAGCAACTCTGACCCTGTGGGATCTGTCACTCAGCCAGTTTGCAACCCATCTTGTGATGTATGGGTTAACATTTAAGCTGATGAGTTTTTCAATGATACCCGAGTGGGGTATTGTATCGAAGGCCTTAGCCAGATCGAGGTAGGCTGTATGGACTGCCTTTCCTCGTCAATGGCTTTGGTGACTGTTTCGAAGAAGTCAACCAAGTTTAAAAGGCATGATCTGCCTTTGACAAAGCCAAACTGGGTTGGATCCAGAGTCTGCAAATTCCCTATGTCTTTATTTATGAGGTCCATTATGATCCTCTCCATGGCTTTGCAGATAAGGCTTGTCAAGCTAATGGGCGGTAATTTCCAGGGTCGGTGGAGGCACCGCCTTTGTGAAGTGGGACCACAGTTGCAGTGCGCCACTCCTGGGTGCGTATCCAGAGGTAAGACTTTGATTAAACAGCTGTCCTAGCTGTGGGTTTAATTCCTCATTGAGTTCGTGGAGCACACAGCTGGGGACACCATCAGGTCCCATGGATGCTGTGTTTTTGCTTTGGAGAGAGCAGTTCTCACTTGGGCACTGGAGATGTTTGGGGGCTGCAATCGTTTGGTATAGATATCTCTCCTTTTGGGGAGGGGAGAAGTTTGCACTGAACCTGTCAGCCAGTATGTTGGCAATGTCTGTAGGATCAGTAATCTTCACATCATTTTGAACTAGTTCTGAGCATATCTGGGAGTTTCCTCCTAGGTTTCTAACATAGCTAAAGAAGGCCTTATGATTGTCTTTTGAGTCTTTAGCTATTTTTCTCTCGAAATTTGCTTTGGATGATTTTATGAGAGCTCTTAGTTTTTACTTATAGTGATCAAGGGTGTCTTACCTATTAAGGATTTTGCTCTATCTTGTAGTAGCTTCCTCCTTTTATTGTAGAGTTTGTTTATGGCTGGGGTCCACCAGACTGGACGCTTGCCTTTGGTACTAAGAGTCTTTGTTTTGTTTGGGATTGCCTTATCCATGCAGTCCTGCAGGTGCTGGTAGAAGGTGTTTGTAAGTGATTCAGCGGCTTGAGTACTGTTTTCCACCGCTCGGGGCCTTAAAGGAGACCACACTAGTCTTTAGAAGTGTGAAGTCGGCTTTTGAGAAGTTCTTTACTGTGGTCTTTTTATTTCAGGTGGGGTGGGATGAGGACCTCCAGTGAGATTAGTTTGTGATCTGATCTCACCAGTGAGGGGTATACTTCGGTGTTGAACATTGTGCTCCCATGTTCGTGATGATGAGATCAAGTATGTTATCTCCTCTTGTGGGGATGGTGACTAGTTGTTCCATGGCATTTGAGTTTATGAATTCCAGGAACTTTTGGGCTAGGGTGTTTGGGCTTGAGTAGTGTTCCCAGTCTATATTAGGGTAATTGAAGTCACCTAGTATGATGGTGTTTGGTGATACATTTATCCTCTAGTGTTTTCAGGAAGGCCATGTGAGGTTCCTGAGTTTGTGAGGGTGGCCTGTAACATGCTACAATTTGCAGAGCAGTCTTGCCTATGGTTAATTGCACCTGGATGGTCTCCGATGCATCGTGCGTTGCCACCAGTCTTGAGGTGTGGGTGTCCTTGATGAATATGGATACCCCCTCCTTTCTTGGTATTGTCCGGATTTTGGGGCGGAACGCATGATATGAGGTAAAACCTGATAGCTGGGGTGCTCTCAGGAGCCTTGAACCAGGTTTCTGTCACAGCACAGACATCGATGTTCTCCATACTGAGAAGGGCCTCGAGTCGTGCATTTTGAGATTTAGACTTCTGGCATTGAGCAGCATTACCCTTAGTTTTTTTTTCCTTTTTGTGTTCTAGGGTGGTAGGTTTAGAATTTGAGCCTTGCCTAAAAAGGCACTATGGGGTGGCAAGAGCCTTTACCAATATCCGGAATCCCAGGGTGACAGGTGCAAGCCATCCCTTGCGAGCAGCGTGGCTTGTCCAGCATGTCATCCCAGGCAGACAGATACTGGATCCCCTTTGAATGACACCAGTGTTTAAGCCAGTTGTTAAAGCTGATCATCTTATCTCTGTATTGTGGCATCACTCTTGGTGAAGGTAGGATACTGCTCAAGGTCAGGGTCATACCTGCCTGGGCTACATAATCAGAGAGCTCCTCAATGTCTCTTTTCATGTAGTCCAAGGAGGTACGTCTCAGGTCGTTTACACCAGCGTGGACAATGACTGAGTCATATTTGTACTTGCTGTTGAGAGACCTGAGTGCTTGCGTTATGTGGCGGATTCTAGCGCCCGACAGGCAGCTTACTGTGACCTTCTCCTTACTCAGTCAGGTGAGCGGGACGTCAGTGTGTCTGACTATGGAGTCACCAATGACTAGTGTGTCTGGCATTGTGTTTGGCCTTAAGGGCTGTGACTGTTTGACACTCTGACTGTGAGGTCTATGTGTTGCAGGTATTGTGTTCTGAGGTGATGGTTGTTTGGGTGTCTGCTTTGGTGGCCTCTGCTGTTTTGGTAGATTTTTGATCAGAGACTCCGAGTATGTCTTTGTGTGTTTATGTGTATGATTTGAGGTTGTAATGGTGCTATGTGAGACTGGGTCTATAGTGTGTGTGGTAACCTTCTCCTCCTGACTGGTCTTGCCAGTCCTGTGTTGAGAGAGCTCAGCCTCCAGTTTGGCCGTATAGTTGCATCTCTCGCATGTATTTGTGTTTTGTGGGAGGAGGAGAGGGTTGTCTGTGTACATGAGGCAATTGTAACATTGCCTCAGTATTCCCAGGTTCACCAGCTGAGCAGGAGAGGACACTAGCAACTGATCCCTCGACATGCTAGAAGGATGGACAAAAACTTTAAAAAGGATTCAGGGGACGTGGGTGACCGAGAAATGGGGGGTTACCTTTTTGGGGTACTATCTATGACAAGAGTACCGTATCAAGGTAATAAGTACTGTAGGAGCAAGTGCTAGGTTTAACAGATAGAGAATAGTCTACTTGGAGTCAAGTGGAGATGATCTTTTTAGTTATAGGATACGCTGATTAGATCAGTAGTATAGTTCGAGGAAGGTAGTTTTAAGGGAAAATTTGAAGAGTGGACTTTAGGTAGCCCGAATAGTTTAAACCTGCCTAACCGGCGCTGCCCTAGTGTGCAACTTTCTTCATTTGTAAGAACAATATTTAAAAACTGCAACTATTTTGGACCTTTTCCCCCGTCCCCATTATTTATGGCTTTGTCCAGAATTCTTTGTATAAGAGGTTGAAAGGTATGACTTTAACTGCTTCCTTTTTAATCCCGCTTAAAACTGTTGACATTTGGAGAAAAAGCGATGAATTACACTTAATACAAAATGATAGTAATCAGAGTTATAGACTTCTTTCTGTTTTCATAAAACTTGACAGTCAAGAGGAGAAGGTAAACACTTGCACCACATCACACTCATCACATAGTCCCACTAAACCTACACCACCAAAATCCACACATAGAAACACAAAAACATTTGCGGAGGCTCTCAATAATAATCTGCTCAAGCAACAGAGACCTCCAAAGCAGAAACGGAAGCAACCTCCACCCCCAAACACAACCAAAATGACACATAGCCCACAAGCTCAGTATGCCACTCAACCACAGCCCATAAGACAAAACAACGTACCCAACACACTAGTCATAGGTGACTCTATAGTTAGACACACTGATGTCCCACTCACCAGGCTAAACAAGGGAAAGGTTACTGTCAGCTGCCTGTCGGGTGCTAGGATCCACCACATAACCCACTCACTCAGGTCACTCCACAACAAGTACAAATATGACACTGTCATTATCCATGTTGGTGTGAATGACCTGGGACATACCTCCCTGTACTACATGAAAAGAAACATGGAAGAGCTCTCCGATCTTGTAGCCTAGGCAGGTATGACCCTAGCCCTGAGTAGCATCCTGCCATCACCCAGAATGATACTGCAGTACAAGGACAAAATGATTGATTCAACAATTGACTAAGCTTCTGGTGTCATTCTAAGGGTATCCAATATCTGCCTGCCTGGGACAACATGGTCGACAGACCACAATACTTTGCCAGAGATGGCCTGCACCTTTCACCCCTGGGATTCCAGATACTGGCTAAGACTCTTGCTGCCCCTATAGTGCCTTTTTTAGGCAAGGTTCAAATGACAAATTCACCACTGTAACAGGAACAGGCAAGCAAAAACTGAGTTTAATACTACTCAATGCTAGAAGTCTAAATCTCAAAATGCACTCCCTCGAGACACTCCTTAAAATGGAGAACATCAATATCTGTGCAGTGACAGAGAGCTGGTTCAAGGCTCCCGAGAGCACTCCTGCATTACCAGGCTATAACTCATACTACACTTTTTGGCCACCTAACCTGGACCAGAACATCAAAGGCGGAGGCGTGTCCATATTCATTAAGGATATCCACACCTCCAGGCTAGTTGCTCAGCATAATGCATCCAAGGTTATCCAAGTGTAACTAACTCTGGGAAAAAAACTGCTTGCTATAGATCCCCCTCCATGCCCCAGGATTCCCACTCCTCTTTTCTTGATATACTGGAAAATATTAGGGTTCAACCAAACACCCTAATAATGGGCGATTTCAACTACCCCACCATTAACTGGGAAAACTACTCATGTACCAACTCCTTCACACAATGCTTTCTGGAATTCATAAATTCCAGTGCTCTGGATCAACTTATCCACACCCCCACCAGGCGCAACAATATCCTACACCTAGTCATTACCAACATGCGTGACCGGTGTTCCACACCTGAAGTCAACTCCTCAATGGTTAGATCCGACCATAAGCTAATCACCCTAGATATCCACATCCCGCCCCCAACCCCCCCCCCCCATTAAGGAAATCACTGTAAAAAATTTCTCCAAAGCCAACTTCATGCTTCTTAAGACAGAAGTGGCAAAATTCATGACACCCATGCAGATGGACAATACAGTTACGACTGCTGAATCTTACACAGATGCACTCTATAAGCACTTACAGAGTGCAAGGATCGTGCTATCCCAAACAGAACCAAGACACTATCCTCCAAATAAAGGAAGCCAATCTGGTGGTCCCTTGCCATAAACAAACTCTACAACAGAAGGAAGAAACTGTTGCAAAAGAGTAAAATCCCATGAGTGGAGGAGTTCCCCGGTCAGCCTCAGTAAGAAACTGAGATCCCTTATAAGATTCTCCAAAACTAGCTACGAAACAAACTCGCCACTGATTCTAGGAACAACCACAAAGCATTCTATAGCTATGTCAATAATCTCAATGGTAACACCCAAACTGCACGACGGCATGAAAATTACAGAACCAGCTGATATTGCCAACATCCTGGCAGATAGGTTCAGTGCTAACTTTACCCCCCTCTCACTCCCTAAGGGCCCATAGCTATACAGGAAGAATGCGGAGTTTCTGTAATCACAGCTATGCAGGTAAAAGCTGCACTCTCTAAATCCAAAAACACAGCATCCATGGGACCAGACAACATCCCAGGCTGCGTTTTACATGAACTTCAGAACAAACTGGCTCCCCACCATGCACCATGTTCAATCATAGTCTCACATCAGGCTTTGTGCCCATTGAATGGCACACAGCAACAGTTATCCCACTCCACAAAGGGGGAGCCACCACTGATCCCAGGGACTATTGCCCTATTAGCCTGACAAGCCTGGTCTGTAAGGCCATGGAATGTATTATCATGGAAGTCATAAATAAAGACATTGGTAACCTCCAAACTCTGGACCCTACCCAGTTTGGGTTTGTGAAAGGCAGATCATGCCTTCTGATCCTGATCTTTGAAGTAGTCACCAAAACTGTAGACGAGGGTAAGGTGGTTCACATAGCCTATCTTGACCTCGCCAAGGCTTTCAACACCATTCCCCATTCTGGAATTATAGCTAAACTCACTAAACTAGGTATAAATTCATATGTCACAAGACTGGTTGTCAACTGGCTCATTGACAGAACACACACTGTAAAAGTTGCAGACTCCAAGTCTGACTTCAAACCAGTAACAAGCGGAGTACCATAGGGTTCAGTCT
Organism: Protopterus annectens; assembly: GCF_019279795.1. NCBI lineage: Eukaryota > Metazoa > Chordata > Ceratodontiformes > Protopteridae > Protopterus > Protopterus annectens. Next base: position 1,778,889,025 of record NC_056739.1, on the reverse strand, counting down.
AGGGACCTCTCCTGTTTGGTATCTACTTTTCTGAAGTACAGGCTAACACAGAAGGCCTTTGGCTAATGAAGTTCATAGATGACTGCAAACTAGGTGCCACAGTATGTAGACCTTGAGCAAGTCACTTAACCATACAGTGTATGGGACAATTAATATTTTTGGCTAAGCTACTCAGTGGTCCTCTGGACTGCAAGCCTCGTTAACTGCATATGAAAGCACTGTTCCTAAGACCAACCCCTATACAACCACCCTAAGCACTTCTTTCATTTGACAGGTTTGCCCAGCTATGGCATTTTGCTCCATAGGAGCCAGCTTCACTTCTACCAGTTTAGTCATCTTCTTTCCTATTCAATATGGCTGCAAGAAGGAGGGGTATTGACATGAGATAGTAGGTGAGACCTGCAGTGGGAACAGAAAAATAGCATTTTGGTGACTGAAGGTGATTAAGAAGCTTGACAACAGGAAAAGAAGAGGCCAGGATACAGGTGAACTCGCCTGAGTGCTTAGACTTAGACATGAAAGGAAGTGTCCAAGCTAGTGGACAAATATTGTAGTAGACATGCAAGCATAAACAAATTTTTAGAGCATTCAGATGACAAGGCAATAAGCAGCAGCAGGAAAGTGACAATTACTAGTGTTAGATGTGCATCCTCAGGTGTACTACTTAGCACAATGAGAAGGAAATGAAAGCATGATGATCACACAGTATGGCAGTAAACAGGGGAGAAGGGCTTAGGGTTGGTACAGGAGTGGCTGAGAGTTGGCAGAAAGATCACCTCTGTGCAAATGACAGGCTCCATCTAAGCCCAACAGAGACAGCAATGCTCACGTCTGGGTTGGAAAGGTATGCATACGAAATGACATCTTTAAATTTAGATGAAAAGGTGATTGTGACGTAACAAAAGTAGAAGAGCAGAGTATGAAAGAGAAAATGGACACTGAACATGACAGAAAAACAAACAAGGGTGTCTTGAATTGTGTCTGGGTAGTACTGCTATACAACACATCAAGTCAGGGAATTAAGATGGGAGTTCAATCAGTGCTGCAGCAAGGGCCAGTACACAGCACTAGTACCATACAAATATGGGCCAGTGACTAGAGGAGCTGCCAAGATACAGACTGCTCAGAAGAAAGTGAATAAGCTGGCATAGTCATTTCCTATTAAGAAGTCGGCATCAAATACAAGATTATAAATAAGGAGGAATGTCCACCCCCATGAATATGAGAGGAAGAAATGAGAGTCAGCATGCAGGGTAAGACTGTGACAGTTAAGGTAATGGAACAAAGGAGAAATGCTGCTAGAATGAGACAAAGTGTCAAGTCCTAGAAATGTCAGTGGGGGAAGTTGCTATAACGGAAAATGAATAAAGGAGTGAAGAGGAGGAGAGGGGTAATGTTACCATACGTCCAGGTTTCCCCGGACACGTCTTCTTTTTCGGACTCCTGTCCGGGCTGTTTTTGAAAATTCTGCTATTTGTCCAGGTTTTAAAACCCGGACAAATTTGCAGTATTTTCAAAACCAGCCGTCCCTACTTCGGAGTTTTTTTTACCTCTGTGTTGTTATTTTTTGATTGGCTCGTACACCGGTATACGAGCCAATCAAAAACGGAGCTCTGTTCCGCATTGGACAGAAAAGTGTCCGCTGTGCGCATTTTTGATTGGCTTGTACACCTGGTATACGAGCCAATCAAAAATCCTGAATCACGGACCTTTTTTTTTTTGCTCCTCAAGTTAGTGTGGAGCAAAAAAAATTCCTTTAATGTAAAAGAGGACGCCGCATTGAAGAGCAAAAGGTGTAAAGACCTTTTTTTTTTTTTTGCTCTTCGATGCGGCGGCGTCCTCTTTTGCATTACAGGAGTTATGGCAATCCTAGAGAGGGGCTACACTCATTGGACTCTGAATCTGTAAATCCAAAGTGGGTGTGAATCCAAGGTTAAAGGATGAAGAAGAAATGTGAATTGACTAAGATCTTAGAGTAAGTGGGGTTCAGCCATCTTGTCTAGGAATGTACCAGAAAAGCTAAGCAGAGAGGTCCAGAGATAGTCTGGAAAATATTGTGTTATCAAATGGCTATGATCCTCCTCTGTGTTTTGCAGTCGAGGGGTGAGTAAGGCATCAAGGACAAGGCCTGAGGAAGAGGCAGAAAGAAGAGAAAGCCAGCATGACATCATTATAACGTGAGGCTATTAATTAGGGAAGAAGACAACAAGTATGCAGGGTCAAATAGAGTTGTTGGACAGATAGATGAGATACAGAATATAAATGGTAGCAGAACGGTGACAAAGGAAGTATGTGTAGCAATGTTACAAACTGAAAGGGTGTTGAGAAAATGGGTCAAGAAGGAGAGAAAAACTTTCTATGTATATTGCAGAAAATAGGTTAGAAGCCCAGGACCTGTCCAGGCTAAGTAAGGTTAACTGTACAATGTTATACAACAAAATGTTACCATGCTTAGAGACATGAATAGTCTGATGAGTTTGGCTAATAGCAGTAGACAGCCACTTTTCAAACAATGAACCAACACACTCATGGAATAGACTTTTCTATTTTGATATGAGCCGCAATGACTTAGTGAATTATTTCCTTAATATTAGGCAATAAACATAGCTCTCAACCTCTTAGCACACTAAAATCTGGACAAAACAAAAGTAATAGGGTGACACAGCCCCCAAAATAGGGACAAATGTTAAATATTGCTCATAAACTTAGAAAATGGCTAGAATAAAAGGTCTTGTGTAATTATGCATTTTATGAAGGATGAGATTTTTGAAACTCCACTGCCTGTCCTTATTTAGTGACTTCATTCCTCAATGATTTGCCACAAGAGTCATAAATTTTATGATGAAGAAACCAAGAATATGAGGCAGAAATTTGGACAACCTACAAAAATCTGGACAGCTGACAGTATAGCCATAAATAAAAATAAACCAGCTATACAGATATATACAGAAACTGTACTGAAATTAATACAAGAAAATATTTACAGCACAACACACACAGCACATGCGCATACAGACAGACAAACACAGACACGCACACTCATTCACAGCAACAGCAGCACCACTACCACAAATATGTGGATTACCTGACAAATAGCATTCTGATGTGTTATCATGCCATTATAGTTACACTGTTGGCAAATAAAATGTTTTGGGGTGTTCACTTTTGCAGCTGAGCAATAAACCACAGATAAACCAGAGTTTTGCCCCCACCCCCCCGCCCAAAAAAAAAACAACTTTTTTTCTTGGGGGGGGGGCAAAACTCTGGTTTATCACTTATAACTAGCCAACCAGACCAAAATGTGTCCCTGCCAGGAAATTGATCTATAACTAAATTGGAGCTACATATCAAAATCAGGTGGCAAGAGATGACATGATGCAATCCATACCTACTGCATTTGAATACGCACGGACACAGCAAGCAACAAGTCTTGACACTCCAACAATAAGCCCTAACCCAGACTATCTTCCCGATCAGCATATGTACTTCTGCAGTCAGTCGCCTGCTGGAATGGACATTTTAGGTACAAGAGCCTTCACTAACCGTGCCTTCGTGATTATCCATGTTTCAAACACACAGACGCAACTTCATTTCCTTAAATCTGCTGTATTACCTGACTTGCAGCGATATGTGACAGAAACAGTTCTACAACTGAAGCGGAGAAAAATTAACATCAGTGTTTGAATGATTACAGTCTCTAGGAGAGTATGCACACCTTGGGTAAACAGCACGCTGGATATGACATGGCATGAAACTATTTCTTTAATATGTCCGAAAGTACTTCTCCAGAGAAAATTTACATTTAACTGTATATAGCGACCTACAAATACACTATTGAAACACAGAAACAAATAACATTGCCACTATATAAACGCTGTTTTCTCTTTGTGCATGCTTTCACGTTGCAGCTGCAGCATCAAACAAAAATACCAGACTAACTACTGTAACAAGCTAATAGCGAACGGCATTCTCTGGCAGTATGCTTTAAATAACGTAAACTAATTGGAGTACATTTTTAAACAGAATTAGAAAACCAAAAGCATTCACTGCATGACAGACTGCACTCTCAAGTAACTTCTGTAATATATATATATATATATATACACACAATTGCTATTTTCTCAGTTTAGCTGTCTACGGCGTATTCCTTTTCATAAATCAAGAATATACTTAACAACCTAGTTTGTCCGTCCTTCAGTATCCCCATCCAGCCATAATATTCCATTTGACTTAGTCAAACAGATTAATAAAAATACACAGAAAGTAATTTTGTGTAAAGTCATTAACCACCAGTAAAATCCTGGGACCACTGCTTGCCATAAAGGGGATACAATAGTATTCCCTTTATGAGTAGTTATATGGGCATGAACCCAGGGAGACTACAGGATTTAGCAAAGGAAACACATAAAAAAGAAAAGATACCACACACTAGCAGAACTGAGTTTGAGACATAGATGGCACAGATCCAGGAGACAAGAAACCAAAAAACCAAAGCATCCATGTATAACAGGATGCAAAGGTCGCATAATTTCATCCTGCAGACTGAGTAATAGTGCTTATAGCAAATGAGGAAGCTAAGTTCTGCTGACTTAACAGGGATTCTGCAAAGTAACTGAAAGACAAGATCAAGTTAACTATAATGTGTCAGAACCTGATAAATGGAAGCAACAACATATCTGCCATGCAAATGTTCTAAAAACTCGGTGTAATAGAACACATCACATCACAGCTGTTCAATGTGCCAGTCAAGCCTTTGGTAAACAACGGCAATATTTGCAAGTCGATAAAACCCAACAGTTTCAAGGCACCTCTATCATGCATGACCCACTGAGAAGGCAGACTAGTACTAATTTTGCTTTAGCATGTCGTTTTGGAATAGGAGGAGAGGATACCACAGGAAAAATACAGTACAGCTTTGAAACAGGATGTTTATATGATTGTGCATACCAAGTAACTGCATCTTGGGGGGTCAGATTCGGGCATTAGCAAATAAAAATAAAATAAAAAAATGCCTATTGTAATTATCTTAAACAACACAGAGACAAACCACAAAGTAGTAGGAAGCACTGTGTGAAGCAAGGAACCGAAACGCTGACTCTTTTACTCCAGACGGAACAAATGCAGGGACTGGAATAGAGGTCTGCACACCTTTTAAAAGAAACTTAAAACTGTGGGTAGGATTATAAGAACATTGTGAGTGATGTCAAAGAAAGGGAGGTGATTAACTAAGTGACTGGCAGCATTTGAGCTTCGGTCCGAGGCAGAAATGCGATTTTAGAAACGAGCCAGTGCCCCAGTCAATTTACCTTTCAAAATGTGAGAAATAAACACAGTACCTTGTGTCTGTGCAGTAAACACCTTTATCACTATACCAACCCACACATCAAAACCTTTATCGAGAGTAGAACTTGATTAACAGCTGTGGTTGACATTATGCTTACCTGACTGTAGTTAGGTAATTGTGGAAACATTTAAGTGACATGGTTCCTTTCTGCTTGAGAGGGGGCAATGAGGTATGTTTGGCAGAATGCAAATTTAGCAGCAGATAGTAGCTGATGACAACACAGTGGGAGGACATAGCAGGATATATGACCAGGTGCGCCATAGGGCCACTAACATCATTTCATCGGACTGGAGGAGAGCAGCTGGAGTGGCTTGACACCATATGGCTAAAAGGGGGAACTTGCTACAGATCCAACACTGCCACCAAATTAAGAGTTTCTGTCCACTGTCAGAGTCTGCCAGTAGCAGGGTAAGTCACTAGTCCAGGTACACATCCAAGACCAAGGGTTAAATGTTTTAAATGCAACCAGTGGGGTCATGTAGCATATTAGATGTGCACGAAGGCAAGGTGGGGAACAAAAGGTGGGACAGCCAGTAAGTGGGAATGACAAAATGCCAGCAGTAGGTTGTTTCAAGACAAAACGGGTACCAAACTACCACAAGAAGTTATATCCTATCTTAGTGAATGGGAAAGAGGCCAAGGCTAAGAGAGAAACAGCCTATGACCTAATCATTGTGAAGCCTGCAATGGTTACAGAGCACACTACTTGCTTGAGCAGTCTACTCCAGTCAGAACTTTAGGAGGGACCCCGTTCCGAATACCTTTGGCTAGGGTTCACCTGGACTGGGAGGGTATAAAAGGAAGGAAGCAAGCAAGTAGGTGTGTTTGAGAATATCCCTGCAGATGTCCTGATAGGGAATGATTTTCATAGTGCAGTACTGTGTGTTCATGCAGTTACACGCAGTCAGGCTTCGAGACAAGTATGTGGGTCAGTTAACCTGGGGGAGACCCAGACAGACACAAAAATGGCAATTAGCTAGATAAAATGGTCTGCAAGAGCAGCTAGTCTTGTACTTGCCTTACCTATGAACCTATAACCTTACATTTGACATGCACATACAAAAATACTAAAAAAATCAAAAAAGTGGAATGCTTTATGATCCAAACACGTTCTCACCAACACAACTAAAACTACACTTGCCACAACTTGGCACCTGCCCTCACTAGTTTATGGAACACCCATTTTTACTAACTTCCAGAAAGCACAAAAAGCAAAGTTTGAGCAAGGCTATAATAAAGTGGCTAAATTAGCAGCTAGTGCCACTTTTATAACGCATCACTGTATAGCACTGAAAGCCTAAATTGGTTAGAACTATAACCCATCAACTAACATGTACAGAGCTTCTTCCCACTTATAACATTAGCCGGCAATCATCTGCTTGTCTGGCACTAAATACCATTCTATACAACTATGTTCTACTGCATCATCATGATTCAGTGATTCAGTGAGGAAAAACCTTTCTGTCCACAACTCCATCAAATCTGCAGGGCATGATCTATATGTATACCATATTGCTAAGGCCTGGGACTTCTTACCTATATCCATTAGGTCAGTACCCTCCCTCCAGTCCTTCAAAACCATTCTGAAATAGTTCTTAGCTAAAATCTGTCTCTGTTTTTGCTCAGCCTCAGGATAATGATATTCTTAAAAATGAACAAGTTCCTTTTCATAGCTTATACCTCCTTACTCCCTCTTTTCTCTAACTTCCTAACTTTATCTAGATATGTAATAACTTATTTTCCCTAACTTCATACTGCAATTCCTGTATGTATCTTAGTAGTTAACCTTTCACTTCTATAAAACTGTGTACAGTTTCTCGAATCAATAACTCATTGTTATACAAGATGTATTTGTTTTAACTAATTTTGTCACATTATGTCCAATTTGGCATAATTATTTAACTTGTAGATGTTTTATTTTATTTTGTAGTTTGTTTTTAAATTGTTTTCCAAATTTGTTAGAAATACTATGGAACTTTTCTCCCTGGGCCTCCAATAAAAATGGGCACCTGCCCAGTTAAACTTTCAGATGTCAGTAAACAAATAATCATGCTTGACCTTATCCTTACAATTGTTTAGTCTGCCTACACCCTACTTCTTCTTCTTCTTTTGGCTGCTCCTGTTAGGGGTCACTACAGCAGGTCATTTGTTTCCATTTCTTCCTGTCCTCTGCATCTTGCTCTGTCACACCAACCACCTGCATGTCCTCTCTCACCACATCCATAAACCTTATCTTACGCCTTCCTCTTTTCCTCTTACCTGGCAGCTTCATCCTTAGCATCCTTTTCTCAATATACTGAGCATCCCTCCTCAGCACATGTCCAAACCAATGCAATCTTGTCTCTCTGGCTTGTCTCCAAACCGTCCAACCTGGGCTGACCCTCTAATATACTTATTCCTAATCCTGTCCACCCTTGTCACACCCAGTGCAAATCTTAACACCTTTAACTCTGCCATGCCCAGCTCTGACTCCTGCCTTTTTGTCAATGCCACTGTCTCCAATACATATAACATAGCTGGTCACACTACCCTCTTGTAGACCTTACCTTTCACTCTTACCGGCACTCGTCTGTCACAAATCACTCCTGACACTCTTCTCCACCCACTCCATCCTGCCTATACTTTCTTCTTCACTTCTCTTCCACACTCGCCATTTCTCTGAACTGTTGATCCCAAGCATTTAAACTCATCCACCTTCACCAACTCTACTCCCTGCATCCTCACCATTCCTCTATCCTCCCTCTCATTCACACACACAATTTCTGTCTTAGTCTTGCTGACCTTCATTCCTCTCCTCTCTAGAGCATACCTCCACCTCTCCAAGGTCTCCTCAATCTGTTCCCTACTCTCACTACAGATCACAATGTCATCTGCAAACATCATAGTCCACGGGGACTCCTGTCTGATTTCATCTCATCTGTTAACCTGTCCATCACCATTACTATAATATAATATAATATAATATAATATAATATACAACTTGTGAGTGCAAAAACTACCCAAATGAAAACCAAGAAAAAGTTACACTCAGATAAAGAAATGTGTGGAAATAACTGGCCACCCACACCACAACTAAAATCAGCAGACTGGAAAAATACAAAAGCAATATTACTGGTCATTAACTACTTCATACTGCGCAACTATCCCTGATTTGCCATATATTATTAACCTTCTCAGTTATATAACAGTGTAGTGCCTCGCAGGATGCGCAGTAGCAAACCCCGCCCCTGACCACCCATAACTGCACTGACTGTCAAGAAACATAGTATATGTAGTGATAGTAAAGACACTAACACAGTTTATTCAGCATACGAAGTCGGACGATAATTAAAATATATATAGTATATGTAGTGATAGTAAAGACACTAACACAGTTTATTCTAAATCAGAAACAAAGCTTTTCAGCATACGAAGTCAGATGATAATTAGTGGTGCAACTCTCTTACTTCAGAAAATGCAAGGTAACTTGTATCTCAAAAGTATTAATATATTGCAGACTAAATGCGCAAATATAACAGTGTTAGATAACCGGGTCTGTCACACACACTCAGTTTTTAACAGATATCCATGGTAAACAGAAATTAATCATAATAATTCATTACATTCCCCGGGATTCATGAACCTTGCGCCAGGCGCCCGCATAGCATCGGCGTTATAAAGCCAAATATGGCCACCGAGCGATTCAGGTATGAAGCAATCCCACGTGCACTACCGGCGTGCGCCGGACCTGCGCCGCCCCCCGGCGTAGGTATGCTAATCACACTGTGTGCGGTATTGCACCATGCAAATGAAGGCAAATAGCGATCCACGAAGTTGGGCAGGCGTAGCGTAAGGGCATGGCAATGTAAACCAAAAAAAACGGTTTACATTTACCCAAACATGACCAAGGAGTAATGGAAGGCTGTCAACGTCAGGTATCATACAGGTGCAATATGCCAATGGCGAAAGGCACCGAGAATGTCCAAAGAAAACATGCACAAACTGTAAATAATGACATAAATGTTATGTACGCAGAAACTACAGCAGAACCCCCGGATATGTGCACAGAAGGTGCAAAACAATGACATAATATGAGAATGTCCTAAAAGAGCAGTATAATACACATCAGCTACACAGCCACCACACACCATAGTATGTATGGAAAGCCTCAACCCCAGCGCAAGGGTTGTCAAGGAGTGGCGGCAGTGTTCGGCGCCGTAACCATGTATTAGCAGTCAATGCCATGCAAATGAGGCAGATAATAGTGAATCGCAAAACCGGCGCCGGTGTAAGGATGGAGCAACGGGCGCGGTAGTACACCGAGGAGTGGCCTACACGGGATACATGTCAATTGCAGAGGGGTGTGCCACTGTAGGAGGAAGCATATTGGAGGCCAGCAAACATGGGCTGTACAATGCACATCACAGCAGCAGGATCGTGCGAGGAAATAGATGCGCTGAGAGTACATAATGCCCGCATAGATGCATGTGCGAGGATGACTACGTTCCCCAACCCAGTCATGTGACGGCCTCCCGTCAACAACCACAGATATAGGAAGGTAATGCGGAGAATATGAGGAAATGCGGAAGCAGTGTAATTGGAGCCGTAATGAGCAATCCAAATAAAGGAAGCCAATTTGGTGGTCCCTTGCCATAAACAAACTCTACAACAGAAGGAAGAAACTGTTGCAAAAGAGTAAAATCCCATGAGTGGAGGAGTTCCCCGGTCAGCCTCAGTAAGAAACTGAGATCCCTTATAAGATTCTCCAAAACTAGCTACGAAACAAACTCGCCACTGATTCTAGGAACAACCACAAAGCATTCTATAGCTATGTCAATAATCTCAATGGTAACACCCAAACTGCTCTGAGTTACAGCACGACGGCATGAAAATTACAGAACCAGCTGATATTGCCAACATCCTGGCAGATAGGTTCAGTGCTAACTTTACCCCCCTCTCACTCCCTAAGGGCCCATAGCTATACAGGAAGAATGCGGAGTTTCTGTAATCACAGCTATGCAGGTAAAAGCTGCACTCTCTAAATCCAAAAACACAGCATCCATGGGACCAGACAACATCCCAGGCTGCGTTTTACATGAACTTCAGAACAAACTGGCTCCCCACCTAAGCACCATGTTCAATCATAGTCTCACATCAGGCTTTGTGCCCATTGAATGGCGCACAGCAACAGTTATCCCACTCCACAAAGGGGGAGCCACCACTGATCCCAGGGACTATTGCCCTATTAGCCTGACAAGCCTGGTCTGTAAGGCCATGGAATGTATTATCATGGAAGTCATAAATAAAGACATTGGTAACCTCCAAACTCTGGACCCCACCCAGTTTGGGTTTGTGAAAGGCAGATCATGCCTTCTGATCCTGATCTTTGAAGTAGTCACCAAAACTGTAGGCGAGGGTAAGGTGGTTCACAAAGCCTATCTTGACCTCGCCAAGGCTTTCAACACCATTCCCCATTCTGGAATTATAGCTAAACTCACTAAACTAGGTATAAATTCATATGTCACAAGACTGGTTGTCAACTGGCTCATTGACAGAACACACACTGTAAAAGTTGCAGACTCCAAGTCTGACTTCAAACCAGTAACAAGCGGAGTACCATAGGGTTCAGTCCAGGGACCTCTCCTGTTTGGTATCTACTTTTCTGAAGTACAGGCTAACACAGAAGGCCTTTGGCTAATGAAGTTCATAGATGACTGCAAACTAGGTGCCACAGTATGTAGACCTTGAGCAAGTCACTTAACCATACAGTGTATGGGACAATTAATAATTTGGGCTAAGCTACTCAGTGGTCCTCTGGACTGCAAGCCTCGTTAACTGCATATGAAAGCACTGTTCCTAAGACCAACCCCTATACAACCACCCTAAGCACTTCTTTCATTTGACAGGTTTGCCCAGCTATGACATTGTGCTCCATAGGAGCCAGCTTCACTTCTACCAGTTTAGTCATCTTCTTTCCTATTCAATATGGCTGCAAGAAGGAGGGGTATTGACATGAGATAGTAGGTGAGACCTGCAGTGGGAACAGAAAAATAGCATTTTGGTGACTAAAGATTAAGACGACAACAGGAAAAGAAGAGGCCAGGATACAGGTGGACTCGCCTGAGTGCTTAGACTTAGACATGAAAGGAAGTGTCCAAGCTAGTGGACAAATATTGTAGTAGACATGCAAGCATAAACAAATTTTTAGAGCATTCAGATGACAAGGCAATAAGCAGCAGCAGGAAAGGACAATTACTAGTGTTAGATGTGCATCCTCAGGTGTACTACTTAGCACAATGAGAAGGAAATGAAAGCATGATGATCACACAGTATGGCAGTAAACAGGGGAGAAGGGCTTAGGGTTGGTACAGGAGTGGCTGAGAGTTGGCAGAAAGATCACCTCTGTGCAAATGACAGGCTCCATCTAAGCCCAACAGAGACAGCAATGCTCACGTCTGGGTTGGAAAGGTATGCATACGAAATGACATCTTTAAATTTAGATGAAAAGGTGATTGTGACGTAACAAAAGTAGAAGAGCAGAGTATGAAAGAGAAAATGGACACTGAACATGACAGAAAAACAAACAAGGGTGTCTTGAATTGTGTCTGCGTAGTACTGCTATACAACACATCAAGTCAGGGAATTAAGATGGGGAGTTCCAATCAGTGCTGCAGCAAGGGCCAGTACACAGCACTAGTACCATACAAATATGGGCCAGTGACTAGAGGAGCTGCCAAGATACAGACTGCTCAGAAGAAAGTGAATAAGCTGGCATAGTCATTTCCTATTAAGAAGTCGGCATCAAATACAAGATTATAAATAAGGAGGAATGTCCACCCCCATGAATATGAGAGGAAGAAATGAGAGTCAGCATGCAGGGTAAGACTGTGACAGTTAAGGTAATAGAACAAAGGAGAAATGCTGCTAGAATGAGACAAAGTGTCAAGTCCTAGAAATGTCAGTGGGGGAAGTTGCTATAACGGAAAATGAATAAAGGAGTGAAGAGGAGGAGAGGGGTAATGCTACCATACGTCCAGGTTTCCCCGGACACGTCTTCTTTTTCGGACTCCTGTCTGGGCTGTTTTTGAAAATTCTGCTATTTGTCCAGGTTTTAAAACCCGGACAAATTTGCAGTATTTTCAAAACCAGCCGTCCCTACTTCGGAGTTTTTACCTCTGTGTTGTTATTTTGATTGGCTCGTACACGGCATACGAGCCAATCAAAACGGAGCTCTGTTCGCATTGGACAGAAAAGTGTCCGCTGTGCGCATTTTTGATTGGCTTGTACACCTGGTATACGAGCCAATAAAAAATCCTGAATCACGGACCTTTTTTTTTTTTTTGCTCCTCAAGTTAGTGTGGAGCAAAAAAAAATTCCTTTAATGTAAAAGAGGACGCCGCATTGAAGAGCAAAAGGTGTAAAGACCTTTTTTTTTTTTTTTTTATGCGGCGGCGTCCTCTTTTGCATTACAGGAGTTATGGCAATCCTAGAGAGGGCTACACTCATTGGACTCTGAATCTGTAAATCCAAAGTGGGTGTGAATCCAAGGTTAAAGGGTGAAGAAGAAATGTGAATTGACTAAGATCTTAGAGTAAGTGGGGTTCAGCCATCTTGTCTAGGAATGTACCAGAAAAGCTAAGCAGAGAGGTCCAGAGATAGTCTGGAAAATATTGTGTTATCAAATGGCTATGATCCTCCTCTGTGTTTTGCAGTCGAGGGGTGAGTAAGGCATCAAGGACAAGGCCTGAGAAAGAGGCAGAAAGAAGAGAAAGCCAGCATGACATCATTATAACGTGAGGCTATTAATTAGGGTAGAAGACAACAAGTATGCAGGGTCAAATAGAGTTGTTGGACAGATAGATGAGATACAGAATATAAATGGTAGCAGAACGGTGACAAAGGAAGTATGTGTAGCAATGTTACAAACTGAAAGGGTGTTGAGAAAATGGGTCAAGAAGGAGAGAAAAACTTTCTATGTATATTGCAGAAAATAGGTTAGAAGCCCAGGACCTGTCCAGGCTAAGTAAGGTTAACTGTACAATGTTATACAACAAAAATGTTACCATGCTTAGAGACATGAATAGTCTGATGAGTTTGGCTAATAGCAGTAGACAGCCTCTTTTCAAACAATGAACCAACACACTCATGGAATAGACTTTTCTATTTTGATATGAGCCGCAATGACTTAGTGAATTATTTCCTTAATATTAGGCAATAAACATAGCTCTCAACCTCTTAGCACACTAAAATCTGGACAAAACAAAAGTAATAGGGTGACACAGCCCCCAAAATAGGGGCAAATGTTAAATATTGCTCATAAACTTAGAAAATGGCTAGAATAAAAGGTCTTGTGTAATTATGCATTTTATGAAGGATGAGAATTTTGAAACTTCACTGCCTGTCCTTATTTAGTGACTTCATTCCTCAATGATTTGCCACAAGAGTCATAAATTTTATGATGAACAAACCAAGAATATGAGGCAGAAATTTGGACAACCTACAAAAATCTGGACAGCTGACAGTATAGCCATAAATAAAAATAAACCAGCTATACAGATATATACAGAAACTGTACTGAAATTAATACAAGAAAATATTTACAGCACAACACACACAGCACATGCGCATACAGACAGACAAACACAGACACGCACACTCATTCACAGCAACAGCAGCACCACTACCACAAATATGTGGATTACCTGACAAATAGCATTCTGATGTGTTATCATGCCATTATAGTTACACTGTTGGCAAATAAAATGTTTTGGGGTGTTCACTTTTGCAGCTGAGCAATAAACCACAGATAAACCAGAGTTTTGCCCCCCCGCCCAAAAAAACAACAACTTTTTTCTTGGGGGGGGGGGCAAAACTCTGGTTTATCACTTATAACTAGCCAACCAGACCAAAATGTGTCCCTGCCAGGAAATTGATCTATAACTAAATTGGAGCTACATATCAAAATCAGGTGGCAAGAGATGACATGATGCAATCCATACCTACTGCATTTGAATACGCACGGACACAGCAAGCAACAAGTCTTGACACTCCAACAATAAGCCCTAACCCAGACTATCTTCCCGATCAGCATATGTACTTCTGCAGTCAGTCGCCTGCTGGAATGGACATTTTAGGTACAAGAGCCTTCACTAACCGTGCCTTCGTGATTATCCATGTTTCAAACACACAGACGCAACTTCATTTCCTTAAATCTGCTGTATTACCTGACTTGCAGCGATATGTGACAGAAACAGTTCTACAACTGAAGCGGAGAAAAATTAACATCAGTGTTTGAATGATTACAGTCTCTAGGAGAGTATGCACACCTTGGGTAAACAGCACGCTGGATATGACATGGCATGAAACTATTTCTTTAATATGTCCGAAAGTACTTCTCCAGAGAAAATTTACATTTAACTGTATATAGCGACCTACAAATACACTATTGAAACACAGAAACAAATAACATTGCCACTATATAAACGCTGTTTTCTCTTTGTGCATGCTTTCACGTTGCAGCTGCAGCATCAAACAAAAATACCAGACTAACTACTGTAACAAGCTAATAGCGAACGGCATTCTCTGGCAGTATGCTTTAAATAACGTAAACTAATTGGAGTACATTTTTAAACAGAATTAGAAAACCAAAAGCATTCACTGCATGACAGACTGCACTCTCAAGTAACTTCTGTAATATATATAGATATATATATACACACAATTGCTATTTTCTCAGTTTAGCTGTCTATGGCGTATTCCTTTTCATAAATCAAGAATATACTTAACAACCTAGTTTGTCCGTCCTTCAGTATCCCCATCCAGCCATAATATTCCATTTGACTTAGTCAAACAGATTAATAAAAATACACAGAAAGTAATTTTGTGTAAAGTCATTAACCACCAGTAAAATCCTGGGACCACTGCTTGCCATAAAGGGGATACAATAGTATTCCCTTTATGAGTAGTTATATGGGCATGAACCCAGGGAGACTACAGGATTTAGCAAAGGAAACACATAAAAAAGAAAAGATACCACACACTAGCAGAACTGAGTTTGAGACATAGATGGCACAGATCCAGGAGACAAGAAACCAAAAAACCAAAGCATCCATGTATAACAGGATGCAAAGGTCGCATAATTTCATCCTGAAGACTGAGTAATAGTGCTTATAGCAAATGAGGAAGCTAAGTTCTGCTGACTTAACAGGGATTCTGCAAAGTAACTGAAAGACAAGATCAAGTTAACTATAATGTGTCAGAACCTGATAAATGGAAGCAACAACATATCTGCCATGCAAATGTTCTAAAAACTCGGTGTAATAGAACACATCACATCACAGCTGTTCAATGTGCCAGTCAAGCCTTTGGTAAACAACGGCAATATTTGCAAGTCGATAAAACCCAACAGTTTCAAGGCACCTCTATCATGCATAACCCACTGAGAAGGCAGACTAGTACTAATTTTGCTTTAGCTCTAGACAGCTCACATTTGCATGTCGTTTTGGAATAGGAGGAGAGGATACCACAGGAAAAATACAGTACAGCTTTGAAACAGGATGTTTATATGATTGTGCATACCAAGTAACTGCATCTTGGGGGGTCAGATTCGGGCATTAGCAAATAAAAATAAAATAAAAAAATGCCTATTGTAATTATCTTAAACAACACAGAGACAAACCACAAAGTAGTAGGAAGCACTGTGTGAAGCAAGGAACCGAAACGCTGACTCTTTTACTCCAGACGGAACAAATGCAGGGACTGGAATAGAGGTCTGCACACCTTTTAAAAGAAACTTAAAACTGTGGGTAGGATTATAAGAACATTGTGAGTGATGTCAAAGAAAGGGAGGTGATTAACTAAGTGACTGGCAGCATTTGAGCTTCGGTCCGAGGCAGAAATGCGATTTTAGAAACGGGCCAGTGCCCCAGCCAATTTACCTTTCAAAATGTGAGAAATAAACACAGTACCTTGTGTCTGTGCAGTAAACACCTTTATCACTATACCAACCCACACATCAAAACCTTTATCGAGAGTAGAACTTGATTAACAGCTGTGGTTGACATTATGCTTACCTGACTGTAGTTAGGTAATTGTGGAAACATTTAAGTGACATGGTTCCTTTCTGCTTGAGAGGGGGCAATGAGGTATGTTTGGCAGAATGCAAATTTAGCAGCAGATAGTAGCTGATGACAACACAGTGGGAGGACATAGCAGGATATATGACCAGGTGCGCCATAGGGCCACTAACATCATTTCATCGGACTGGAGGAGAGCAGCTGGAGTGGCTTGACACCATATGGCTAAAACGGGGAAGTTGCTACAGATCCAACACTGCCACCAAATTAAGAGTTTCTGTCCACTGTCAGAGTCTGCCAGTAGCAGGGTAAGTCACTAGTCCAGGTACACATCCAAGACCAAGGGTTAAATGTTTTAAATGCAACCAGTGGGGCCATGTAGCATATTAGATGTGCACGAAGGCAAGGTGGGGAACAAAAGGTGGGACAGCCAGTAAGTGGGAATGACAAAATGCCAACAGTAGGTTGTTTCAAGACAAAACGGGTACCAAACTACCACAAGAAGTTATATCCTATCTTAGTGAATGGGAAAGAGGCCAAGGCTAAGAGAGAAACAGCCTATGACCTAATCATTGTGAAGCCTGCAATGGTTACAGAGCACACTACTTGCTTGAGCAGTCTACTCCAGTCAGAACTTTAGGAGGGACCCCGTTCCGAATACCTTTGGCTAGGGTTCACCTGGACTGGGAGGGTATAAAAGGAAGGAAGCAAGCAAGTAGGTGTGTTTGAGAATATCCCTGCAGATGTCCTGATAGGGAATGATTTTCATAGTGCAGTACTGTGTGTTCATGCAGTTACACGCAGTCAGGCTTCGAGACAAGTATGTGGGTCAGTTAACCTGGGGGAGACCCAGACAGACACAAAAATGGCAATTAGCTAGATAGAATGGCCTGCAAGAGCAGCTAGTCTTGTACTTACCTTACCTATGAACCTATAACCTTACATTTGACATGCACATACAAAAATACTAAAAAAATCAAAAAAGTGCAATGCTTTATGATCCAAACACGTTCTCACCAACACAACTAAAACTACACTCGCCACAACTTGGCACCTGCCCTCACTAGTTTATGGAACACCCGTTTTTACTAACTTCCAGACAGCACAAAAAGCAAAGTTTGAGCAAGGCTATAATAAAGTGGCTAAATTAGCAGCTAGTGCCACTTTTGTAATGCATCACTGTATAGCACTGAAAGCCTAAATTGGTTAGAACTAACCCATCAACTAACATGTACAGAGCTTCTTCCCACTTATAACATTAGCCAGCAATCATCTGCTTGTCTGGCACTAAATACCATTCTATACAACTATGTTCTACTGCATCATCATGATTCAGTGATTCAGTGAGGAAAAACCTTTCTGTCCACAACTCCATCAAATCTGCAGGGCATGATCTATATGTATACCATATTGCTAAGGCCTGGGACTTCTTACCTATATCCATTAGGTCAGTACCCTCCCTCCAGTCCTTCAAAACCATTCTGAAATAGTTCTTAGCTAAAATCTGTCTCTGTTTTTGCTCAGCCTCAGGATAATGATATTCTTAAAAATGAACAAGTTCCTTTTCATAGCTTATACCTCCTTACTCCCTCTTTTCTCTAACTTCCTAACTTTATCTAGATATGTAATAACTTATTTTCCCTAACTTCATACTGCAATTCCTGCATGTATCATAGTAGTTTACCTTTCACTTCTAAAAACTGTCTACAGTTTCTCGAATCAATAAATCATTGTTATACAAGTTGTATTTGTTTTAACTAATTTTGTCACATTATGTCCAATTTGGTATAATTATTTAACCTGTAGATGTTTGTTTTATTTTGGAGTTTTTGCTTTTAAATTGTTTTCAAAATTTGTTTGAAATACTATGGAACTTTTTTCCCTGGGCTTCCAATAAAAATGGACATCTGCCCAGTTAAACTTTCAGACGTCAGTAAACAAATAATCATGCTTGGCCTTATCCTTACAATTGTTTAGTCTGCCTACACCCTACTTCTTCTTCTTTTTCTTTTGGCTGCTCCCATTAGGGGTCACCACAGCAGGTCATTTGTTTCCATTTCTTCCTGTCCTCTGCATCTTGCTCTGTCACACCAACCACCTGTATGTCCTCTCTCACCACATCCATAAACCTTATCTTACGCCTTCCTCTTTTCCTCTTACCCGGCAGCTTCATCCTTAGCATCCTTTTCTCAATATACTGAGCATCCCTCCTCAGCACATGTCCAAACCAATGCAATCTTGTCTCTCTGGCTTGTCTCCAAACCGTCCAACCTGGGCTGACCCTCTAATATACTTATTCCTAATCCTGTCCACCCTCGTCACACCCAGTGCAAATCTTAACACCTTTAACTCTGCCATGCCCAGCTCTAACTCCTGCCTTTTTGTCAATGCCACTGTCTCCAATACATATAACATAGCTGGTCACACTACCCTCTTGTAGACCTTACCTTTCACTCTTACTGGCACTTGTCTGTCACAAATCACTCCTGACACTCTTCTCCACCCACTCCATCCTGCCTATACTTTCTTCTTCACTTCTCTTCCACACTCGCCAGTACTCTGAACTGTTGATCCCAAGCATTCAAACTCATCCACCTTCACCAACTCTACTCCCTGCATCCTCACCATTCCTCTATCCTCCCTCTCATTCACACACACAATTTCTGTCTTAGTCTTGCTGACCTTCATTCCTCTCCTCTCTAGAGCATACCTCCACCTCTCCAAGGTCTCCTCAATCTGTTCCCTACTCTCACTACAGATCACAATGTCATCTGCAAACATCATAGTCCACGGGGACTCCTGTCTGATTTCATCTCATCTGTTAACCTGTCCATCACCATTACTATAATATAATATAATATTATATAATATAATATAATATAATATAATATAATATAATATAATATAATATACAACTTGTGAGTGCAAAAACTACCCAAATGAAAACCAAGAAAAAGTTACACTCAGATAAAGAAATGTGTGGAAATAACTGGCCACCCACACCACAACTAAAATCAGCAGACTGGAAAAATACAAAAGCAATATTACTGGTCATTAACTACTTCATACTGCGCAACTATCCCTGATTTGCCATATATTATTAACCTTCTCTGTTATATAACAGTGTAGTGCCTCGCAGGATGCACAGTAGCAAACCCCGCCCCTGACCACCCATAACTGCACTGACTGTCAAGAAACATAGTATATGTAGTGATAGTAAAGACACTAACACAGTTTATTCAGCATACGAAGTCAGACGTAATTAAAATATATATAGTATATGTAGTGATAGTAAAGACACTAACACAGTTTATTCTAAATCAGAAACAAAGCTTTTCAGCATACGAAGTCAGACGATAATTAGTGGTGCAACCCTCTTACTTCAGAAAATGCAAGGTAACTTGTATCTCAAAAGTATTAATATATTGCAGACTAAATGCGTAAATATAACAGTGTTAGATAACCGGGTCTGTCACACACACTCAGTTTTTAACAGATACCCATGGTAAACAGAAATTAATCATAATAATTCATTACATTATCTTTTTATAAGTAAAACCAGCATAGTTTAAACATCATATGACCTGTCTACTTCAACTCGCTAATAAGCGGTTAGTATCTTAGAGATGGAAAATTAAGAGAGCTGCCGTACTGCACCCCCCCCCCCTCCGGGTGTACCCCTACTTGTTTTCATAACATAATATCATAATGTGTGCGCTTGTTAGTTTAAATCGTCTTTTTTTAAAGAAGATAAAAGATAAAAAAGATAAAAAGATAAAAGTAGCTAACTCGGCTCACACACGTTAGTACAGTAAAGTACAGTAAAGTGAAGGTTATGTAACTGAGGCTAGCCACTTGGATACTGTCAATGTTACTAGGCTATTTGCTGTAGTACGGAAATCACATTCCAAACAGTTACTTTTGTGCCCGATGTACTAACCTTACTGTGTGCTACAAATAAAGGTGATTGTTTGCTCCAACGAATAATGTGTGTGCTTTACTGTAATTTCAATGTTAGTAGGCTATTTGCTATAGTACGGAGCTGTAGTACATAGTATATGTGTGCAGAAATCACATTCTTGCTGGAAAGATAAAAAAAGATAAAAAGATGAAAGTAGCTAACTCAGCTCACACACGTTAGTACAGTAAATCACATTCTTGTTGCATGTTCTGTGTCAATTTACATTTGATAACTTCCCAAAAGAAAATGTCTTTTTATGTCTGTGTTGCATGATAACTTCCCAAAAGAAAACGTCTTTTTATTTCTGTGTTGCATGTTCTGTGTCAATCATGTATGCCACTCCCCAAGCTGCTCACTACCGCCCGCGAGGCACTACACTGTTAGATAACCACCTTCTCCTTATATAAATGTTTTCATTTTTTGGTAAATCACTGTAGATTACAGTCAGTCTGTAATGTCAGACACATGAGTTTCATACTTCAGTCCGTAATGTCAGACATTAGTTTCATACTTTAGTCTTTAGGAAATCCATGTTGTTGAAAATCCAGTTATTCTACTAATGTGAGTTAGGGTAATATTTAAAACTTACACCTGTTTTTGGACTTGGAAAGACTCTGGTGGTCATTAATCTAGTATAAAGCTATAAATCTATTATTTATGCACAAAACATGGTACGACAATACACTGAATGCATCATTCATACTTATTTTTTCCTACAACATATCATCCAAAATCAAGATTGACATAAATAATGAAAGAGAATGTAAATAATCTCATACAGAAAAATGTACACTAACTTGACGCATCCTACAGTAGGCTTGTAAGCGTGTACCAGAATGTCTTACTGTAGTCATGGTTTTGTGTGAAGCAGACCGTAGTTTCAGTTGAGCCAGCAGGAAAGTCTACTCAATATCAGAGCAATAAAACATGGCTACATTCAGTGCCACATACAGTACCAGGAGGTAAAGGGACATCTCTGGTTTCACAACCTCAACAAAACTAATTCTAAACGTATTCTCACTATCAACAAAAAGAAACCACGATAAGTATTGTACAAAAAATACCTAAATAAGCCAGCTAAACAAGTCAACAATAAGCACATATCCTCAGTTGAGCTAAAATCCTGCAGAGCAAAGCAAAAAGAACATGGTAAAGCTCCAAGAAAACCAGACTTGCAAGCAATCAGTGAAAAAATAACCAGTTAGCAATGTAAATAACACTCCTTCATTAACACAAACACATGCTCAGAGCATAGGAAACTAGCAACCTGTAAAAAAATCAAGCCTATAATACAAAGCTTTACACATATAAACCATGCAACATGAAACAAGTACATCAAATACATGCTGTCCACTTAAATTTCTCCAGTAATGAAACCAAACACAAGAGATGCCATCAATAACCCACAGTTTAAATCTCAATCTCCCAAACATAAATAATGTTCACTTACCTGTAATGTACAAGTGTGCAGTCTAAACAAGTGCCATTAATTCCTCGAGCAGCCATATCCTACAAAGATGACTGCTTCTCCAGAAGACTTGCACAGACTGTACAGAACATCTTAAACAGCAGAATATAGCAATTATCTATAAAACTTAATCAAAAATAAAATTCAAGTGACCTATAGCAAATCATGACAGTCATTTATAATCCCACTGTCACCAACTACAAAAAGTAAAATTCTTAAAATAGTAGTAATTTAATAAAAAAAGGCTGCACCAACCTCTCGTCTAACCTTCCCTTATGACTGTGAGTTCCACAACTGAGCAGAATTATGTAGAAATCTACACATATTTCAAAAAACAGCATACCCACCCCAAACAATTAAACCAAGCCTTGTTTCTTCACGTGATGCACCTAGACCATATTTGACTTTATTACTTTGCAAGGAATGCACAAATAGATTACACGGTTTAAAACATTCAGATAAATACATACATTGAAATGCATAAGACATTTTAAACAGCTCAGCATTTAATCCTCTCGTTGAATGAAATGAAAGTCAATACCGATCAAGAAACCAATGCACTTAGCACCTCACCAAGTTGGATATGACCATTCTCACCTCTGCTGGCACCCCATTGTTTAATCCAGTATGGCCAAGATCAAAAATACTGAACAGAAAGCCAAGGATGACAGCAGCAATTGTAGAATAATTAGCATGCAAACCAATTGACTCAGGCTTCTCTCACCACAAACTGAAAATTATGTAACTTTTTTAATATATTTAGTCAATGTTTTAGTTAAAGTGACAAACTTTAAAATGAATTTTCAGCATAGATTGATATATGCAGAAAAGTATAAGAAAGCTATGCACACAGTTGTAAATCTCCTATGTAGAGGCTTATAACACACTTGGAACCGATGTGAAAAAAATAATTGAAGTGAAAATCACGGAAGCCACAAATATTAGCTGCCCTATAGGAGAGTTGATAAACAGAGGTTGGCATGAGAGGAAAACATTAATTTTAATGTTTTGCTTCCCCTTCAAGAACAAAAACCTCTAAATGTATGAGCTGGGTTAAGCTTACAGAAACTAGCATCTCAAGATGGCCTGAAGCACAAAAGCAAAATGTACATTAAAGTATTTTTACTGATACATTTTTGCAGACTGATACAATGTGCAGACAAATCCTTCTATGTGGCACACCTCATCACTAAGGGCTTTTCATCCAGAAAAAAGGAGGACATTGTCCCACTGTATTCATCCCTCATTAGACCCATTATATAGTACAATGCCCCGTTTGGTATGTACCTCACAAGACATCTGTAGCAGCTGGAAAGGCCGCAGAAATACCCCACTAAAAGAATCACAGGCCTAAAGCAGATGCCCTATGCTGACCGTCTAAAAAAACTCCAGCTATAGTCTGTGGCATATCGTCTACTCAGAGGTGATCTCTGCTTAACATACAAGGCCATGTCAAACCCTGAGCTGTTGGACATGCTACACTTAAAGAAATCCAAATCTCTCAGAGCCACACGCTCCAGGGATCTAAACCTTGTCATCACAATGAACAAAACATGCTGGAGGGATAGGTTCCTGACCCAGAGACTCCCCATACTGTGGAATAGACTGCCCATACATGTCAAGCAGAGCGCCTCCTTTGCCCTCTTCAAAAGGAACCTTGACAATTGGATGGGAGATAGGAAATTCACCTCGGGGATAATGTCAGTTGCCCTGTTAGACAGGGGTCTAGGGAAGTAAATATAGTGGGAAGAAATATCCAGGTAATTGTTATGGTGAGGCTTGTATAGGCCCTAGGGCCGATAGCTTAGTACCAACCTATGAACCTGTGAAGACTGCACATACTCCTTCTCCACTCCCACATACTGCATCCCATGCAGGTCACCCAGGAGTCACCAGGAAAGCAGACCTAAGCATGTTATGCCCACTAATTGTGCTTCCATCCATAGATGTGACTTGTCATATGAAATAGGCTCATAGGAGTTGCAAATTAATTGAGCTGGAAGGACATTTCAGCCTTGCCATTACCCACCCTTAAGCCTTTCCACCCTTTTCAAGAAGGACTAAGCTAGTCATACCAGGCATGAATTTATTAATACCATTTTTAAAGGCAGACAGTGTGTTACACTGTTAAAATGGGAGAGCTAGTTTGTTCTAGGGAGGTGCATATGGATGTATATCTATGGTCCTAGTATTAGGTGGACTCCTGGGTTTATAGATGTGTAATATAGTTTTTTGAATTACTGGATCCAATGTAACCAGCAAAGCCTCCTTGCTTTGCCGCAGTAACAAATGATAACGCTGCCCGTAACTCTAACTTGCATCTGAAACCCAAAACCAAAAAAAGGTTGTTCCCATAATACTACCAATATGGAAGTCAGTTGGGACTCATCACACATATGCATGTGGCACACACACACACACACACACACACACACACACACACACACACACACACACACACACACACACACACACACACACACACTAAATTACCCATTTGTCTTGAATCTTAACATAGGACGAGTGACATGGGATCCAGAATCGAGACCAAGAGCCACTCAGTTAATGTTGGAGGAATATAGGAAGGGATCATCCCTACTGAAATGCATGCTTCTAGTATCTTCTAGTGCTAATGTTGATAGTATGCAGCATGTGGTTAGAAAAAAAACAGCCAAAGCACATGGCAGCAACTGCTTGTCCTGTAACTACCCCTGGGGAGCCACATAGCTTTATAGCAAATTCCACAGCACACACAATCTCAGTGAAGCACAAGGAGGAGTCAGCAAACTCGGAGCATGTGCCCTCACCTAGCCTCATAGTAAGCTGTCATAATTGTGGTGGCAGTCATGGATCTACAAGAGAAAAGTGTTTAGGCTTTGGTCAGCAGTGACACAAATGTAAAAAATTGAATAATTTCCAAATATTTTGTAAATCAAAAGAGGCACATTCTTTTTATTAAAAAGAGAACATTCAAAGAGACGAGCTGAGCAATTAGAAAGCTGTGACCCTACTTTTTATGTTGATGGTGTGCCTTTGCTTAATGAAACAGTCAATGCAGTAGATTTGTGGGCAAAGAATGAAGTATTTTGTACTGTTCAGATACATGGGTCTCTCATAGAGCTCAAAGTTGATACAGGTTCAAAGTGCAATGTTATATCAGCAGAAATATTTGTTAAGAGTATGCGCTGGTGAGAAGCTTGATTTGGCAAAGTGTAAGAAGCTTGTTGCTTATGGTGGTAAAGAAATTCAAACTGTGAGCTCAGTAGTGCTTTCATGTTGCTCTGCGAGAAACAGCTATGACTTGAAATTTTACATGGTCAGAAGACATGTACAGTTGTTGGTGGACTTCCAAGATAGTTTGAGAATGGGACTGATTTCACTTAATGAGGAATACACCATATAAGCTTAAAAGACAACTGTTCCATTTTTTTTCCAGACTATTTTTTTTCTACCTATGCTCATCTTTTGAAAGACAAACTAGGTAAATTCTCAGTTGTATACTCCATGAAGTTAGCGCCTGAAGTCAACCCAGTTGTCAGAGTAGCCTGGAAAGTTCCAGTAGCTATGCAGAACAGAGTCAAAGCCGAGCTGGACAAAATGGTGCAGCAAGGAGTGATTTGTCCAGTTGACGAACCAACTGAATGGCTATCTTCCAATGGTGGTAGCTCCTAAGAAAAGCTCAGATTATATCAGAAATATATTGATCCATGAGATTTGAAGAAAGCCCTGAAAAGACCTCATCATCCAATTGAAGAAGTCACTGCTCTTATGCCAAACACCAGTGTTTTTTTCTGTCTTGGATGCAAAGAGTTCATTCTGGCAAATTTTGCTTCACAGAAAATATTCATTGCTAACCACTTTCAGTAATCCTTTTGCCAGGTACAGATTTTTGAGAATGCCATTTGGGATAAATTCTGGCGGTGAAGTCTTCCAGCGTGCCATGAAACTAATTTTTTCTATTTATCCGTGTGCTATTACAGTAAATGATATTCTAGTAGGAAGTAACGGTGAAGCTGAGCATGACAGAAACCTCAAGAAAGTTCTGGAAATAGCATGTGAAGCGAATCTTAAGCGGAATCCACAGAAGTGCAAGTTCAGGCTAAGAAAAGTTACTTATGTTGGTCATTTGTTTACCAGCTCAGGCTTGCGACCAGATCCTTCCAAGCAAACAGCAATTCTTGAGATGCCAGTTCCAGACACTGTTCAAGCCCCACAACATTTTCCTTGCATGGTTAATTATGTAGGCAAGTTAATTCCAGAATTAAGCCAACATTCAGCACAGCTCAGAGATCTGACACGTAAAGATATATCCTGGTCCTGGTTAAAACAACACCAAAAAGCATTTGATGTCATTAAATGCTTAGTGCTTATGTAACAAAATCCCTAACCTCCATGCCTGGCTTCTCCACAACAGACCCGATATTCTTTCCATTTCCAAAACCTGGCTCAAATCCCACATAAAAGTCTCAGAATTGATTTCATCCAACTATTGCATCACCAGAAATGATAGAACTCATAAAAAAAGAGGGTGGTGTCGCTCTGCTGTACTCTTCATCCCTCTTAGTTACCCCTTACTCCAAACCTATTCCCAAATTTGGTAATGCTGAATTAATCCCAGTCTTTCTTCACATAAATAAACATAACTCATTCTGTATTGTCACCCTTTACATCACTCCTGAAGACAATGTCCGACTCCTCAAGAACATTCTCTCTTGGTTCTCTACCAATATCTCTAATTAAACTGTAATCCTGGGGGATGTTAACATTAACTGGGATACAATTCAATCTCCATCTAACTCTCTAAATATAAATCTCTAACTTCACTCAACTTATTAACTCCATAACCAGACCTTCCAAAGACTTCCTTTCTGGCAGCACTCTAGACTGGATTCTGGTCTCCCATCTCCACTATATCTCCAATAGTGGCAGCCTTCCAGACCTGCTAGGAGATCACCTTCCCACTTTTGCACATCGTCTCCCCTCCTTCCTACCTCTATCCCACACCTACACCTCTACTCAGTCCCTAAAAAAGGTTAACTCAAATGCATTCTCAGATGCACTAAAAAGAGCTAACTGGAAACCACTAAAAACTTTATCCATGGAAAATGCAATTACTTATTTCAGTTCAACCTTCTTAAACTTGCTAGACTACTTTGCTCCCTGGAAAACTAAATGCATAAAAGGTAAATCTGTCCCTTGGCTAACTAAGAATACCTTGGCCACCATGCGACTCTGTGATAAAGCTTGGAAGCACTACCATAAAGCTAAAACTACTACTTCCCTTAATGAATAAAAAACACTCCGAAGCAAAGTAAAAAAAAATCATTATTTCAGACCACAAAGGCTATTTTTCCACTCTCCAAAAAAAGAAATCACAACAAAATACCTAAATAAATTCTGGGATGGAATCTACTGTCTCCCCAACCCAGGCAAAAAAGAAAACCCCTGCCCTGACCCAAATGCTTCTGACTTGGATTTAGCCACTCAATTCAACTCCTTGACTCTATATCTAAACTTACATCTTCCTTCACTAATAATCCTGATTCTCCAACATAACCTCCATATTTCCCATCCTCCCCCAGTTCATCTAGCTCCCACCTCCTCCCTTTTCCATAAACCCTATCCCCATTTCTACCATTAAAAAAACTTATTCAAAAATTGAAACCATGCTCCAATGCCCCTGATGAAATACTATCCTACTTCCTAAAGATAGCCTCAGAAGCCATTGCCTTCCCTGTCTGCATCCTAATAAATTGATCAATTTCAGAATGCCATGTTCCCCAGCTATGGAATAAAGCCTATATTATTCCACTCCATAAGGGTGGCAACAATAATGACTTCTCCAACCTTTGTCTCATTGCTATCCTATCCCCTATTTCAAAACATCTCGAAAAATGTATCCACCTACAACTTCTACCCTATCTTACTAATAATAACCTTCTTACTGCCACCCAGCATGGATTCTGACCCAGTCACAGTATCCACCTCCACCCTCCTCTCCTTCCTAGAAACCATAAACAAAGCCCAAGACTCTGGTCATATTGTATCCACCATCCTCTTAGATGTCTCTAAGGCCTTTGACACCATCTCTCACAATCTTCTCCTTACTAAACTCACTAAACTAAATCTATCCCATTCCTCTAATAACTGGTTCACCATTTGCCTATCAAATAGGCAACAAGCAGTTAAGTGGAAAAAAAAAACACTTCACCATTCCTAAACACTCCCACAGGTGTGCCCCAGGGCTAAATTCTAGGTCCCCTTCTATTCAATATTTTCATCAATGACTTCTACCATGCCATCCTTAATGCCAACCTCATCCAATATGCCGACGACTTGACCATAATCTGCTCCGCTACTTCCATTTTCTCTTTAACAAAATTTAAAACTTTACAGTTTTCTCTTTAACAAAATTAACCCAATATGCTTTCTCCTCTACTGAACAATGGATGCTAGACAACCATCTAGCATTAAATGCTAACAAGACTAAACTAATGATATTTCCACCCTCTAAAAGCATTACCCTAGACAAAAAATCATTTGCTATCACCAGCTGAAATAACACTCTTCTTGAAACAGTCTCCTCCGCTAAACTAGTAGGAATCCTCATTGACAACCAACTAAATTTGATATCCATCTACCTGCAAACATCAAAAAAACTCACAAGAAACTTGGCATGCTTTACCAGCACAACCATTTCATCTCTCCTTCTACCAGGCTTGCACTTGCTAACAAATACCTTATCCCTTCTCTCCCTTCCCTCCTATATGGGGCATCTATCCTTACTAACTTGCAAACCTCCCTAAAATCAAAACAACAGGCCACAGATCAAACACCCATCACTGCATCTCTCTACGCCAACTGAACTGGATTGAGCTACCCAATTATCATACCTACATTAAACTCATCCAAACACACACACTTATTTTTAGTCCTTCTCTCTGCCCCCCCCCCTTGCCACTACCTTCCAAATGCACCTTCCCAACAGATGCCTGCGATACAACTTCCAAAATCTAATAGAACTATATAAACCTGCCCGCCTTGATAAAGTCTCCAATATTGGTAGGTGGTAGGATGTACACTGTGCGGCAGACAAAGTGGGAGATGTGCACACGATAGGTGGTAGAATGTACACTGTGTGGCAGACAAAGCTATGACAACATAAAAATAAAAGTCTAAGTACGTCCTCCAAGAGTTGTAATGTTTTCTCACCAGTTTTGTGCAAACACTCACAACCATGCCAACGCATTTGTGCAATGGTAAGTGAAGAGAAGCAGCTGTTTTCATAGGATGGTACTGTGTAGGATAGCACAGACTGTGACAGTTTTGGCACAAGTATTAGGATTGTACTGCAGATCCCCCACAATGTATCTAGGCACCAAAACCGTGACTTCAACAGCCCAGACACGCACACTAAGATATTTCCTGTTTGAGCGTGTGCCTCATTATGGCATTCCTCTGTGGGTGTGGGTGCATTTCTGATGGGTGTTATCAGCTATGGTTTTAGTGCATATTTTGCATCCCCAGTAACTGGCCTTGTGGGTTTGCACCCCTGGGAAACCTCTGGTAGAACTGTGAAGTGTCCCAGGTATGGGAGCCATGGTAACTGCTGGGGTTGCCAGTGCACACATTCAGGATGATTCCCCTAGCATCACACATGACCTGGCAGTTAATGGAGTGGAATCCCTTTCTGTTGATGTAACCCTTCCCTATTCCTTGGGTAGTGCTTTGATCTCAATGTGCATGCAATCTATGGCACCCAGGACTTTGGGAAAGTGTGCTATGGGGTAGAACTCCTGCACAGTTTGAGCACTGCCCTCAGGGGTAGGGGTGAAATATTTATAGTTACTGGCATGCTGTAACATAGCATTCAGAAACTGGTGTAGGATCCTGGATGCTGATACCTGTGACACCCCCAGCATGTCATCTGTGGGTCATTGAAAAGTTCCCTTTTTCTAAGTGCTACACATACCTTGGTCTCCACAGGTATTGCATTTTTCTTGGTTTGCCCTTGCTGTCAAGTGAGGATGACAGATGTTCCAGAGTTTCTTGAGTGGGTCTGTAAACCCTGTAGCACTCTATTTCTATCTCATGCCGACCATTTAAAGTTAATCAGGGTCTAAATACCGAGTAAAAAATACGCCAAAAAGTAACTAAAACAATGAAAGCAGCCAAAGTGAAAGATGAAACACACGGTGATAGCGTAACCAAAACGTTTAATACACGCTTTCGTAAAAACTTCATCAGAATACAGAGTAACCACAATCCAATGCATTTAAATAGCAAAATAATTAACAACCAATTACTCAATTAAAATAAAACAATCAACAATTTAAAAAAACTTTTTCATAAAAGTCCAAATGAATCAAAGCCCTTGTTTACTTGTAATTTCCTGTGTTTAAGAAAACATTTAATATTAATAAAATCATTTAGACCAGGAAACTTGTCTGATTTAAGTTTAATTTGCCATGTAGTTTCACGCTGCTCTAAAAAATTCTTAAAATCTCCAGCCCGGAGATCAGCGTGAACAACTTCCAAAATAGAAAACAAGAATTTTTTGTATTTTTTACAAGTTTTGGTATGCTTATACAGGGCATTATTTTCGTCTTTCATTCTAATGCTGTAAAGATGTTCTCTAATTCTGGTGTTAAGACAACGAGTGGTCATACCAACATAGTATGCAGGACAACCTGAACATAAACTAATGTAAACCACCCCCTTAGTTTTACAATCAGCATAACAGGGTACCTTAAAAGTATTGTCAAGAGTGTCAATTTTAATATAAGGACCTTCTGAAATAAAACGACACATGTTACAGCAATGGCAGGCATGCATGCCTACCTTGTTGGTACTCATCATAGGTATGTGTGATGTCCTGTTCTCCAAAATTCCCTTCAAATTATAACGGTTCCTGAAGACAAAACTGGGACCCTCACCTAAGGTCCTTTTAATCTCTTCATTCCCGTTAATAATTTTCCAGTTATCACTAATGATCTGTCTGATCAAAAAATTATCAGAACTGGTGTCTAAAGAACACAGGGTGTTGATGTTATGACCACCCCCACAGATTCTCTGATTTGAGTCACTGTTAAATGAACCAGGGAAATCAATAATGGGTTTGAAAATACTATCACGTTTACCTAGTATTTCATCTGTAACAGATGTCAATTGATGAAAATCATACCCCCTGTCTAAAAATAAAGAAAAGACAATGTCAAATTCCTGTATTAAATCTTTCTTGTTGGATGTCATCCGACTTGCTCGTATAAACTGTCCTCGAGGTATGTTTCTAATGACATGTCTAGGATGGTTACTAGAATGGTGCAAGTACCCATTCGTGAACGTCTCTTTACGATGGATCTTACTATGTAAACGTTCATCATCAATATCCCAATATATTGATACATCCAAAAAATTCACCATGGTTCCTACATTTCCTATGGTAAACTTAACATAATCAAAAATGGAGTTAATATCTATAAAAAACTCATCAACTGTCAGAGAATCACCCTCGATAATAAAAAACAAATCGTCAATGTAACGACAAAAAAACTTTATGTTGAATTTCTTTTTTAAAAAGGGTAACGCTTCAGACTCCCAGAAGGCCATTACTATATTCGCAAACGCTGGAGCTGCAGGAGACCCCATCGCTACCCCTCTCTTTTGTCTATAATACTGGTTACCAAAAAGAAAAATGTTATTTTCTAAGATTAACTCTAAAAATAACCTGATGGTAGAAATGGTCCCGCCTGTGAATCTGCCTCCTTTTCTAGCCAAAAATTCACAAACAGCATCAATGCCTTCCAAATGGGGAATACATGTATATAGAGATATGACGTCAACTGTAAAAATGATGTCCTTGGAAGGAACAAAATTATGTTCCTGTAAATAAATACCAAGCTTACTTAAAAAATGCCAGGAGTCCCTGACGTGAGATGACTCATTCCCTAAAATGGGACCCAAAATTAAATCAATCACCAGAGAGATACCTTCTGTGATGGAATGTGGACTTGAGACGATAGGTCTGAGTGGGGGATTCTTGATGTTTTTATGCGTTTTGGGAATTCCAAAAATCACCCCAATACGTGGCTCAGTAACAACACAAAAATTGTAAACCTCACTGGTGATGTCTCCTGACATGAATAAACCATACAATTCAGACTGTATCATACGTACCCTGCGTTTATAATCAAACAGCGTGATACTTTCGTATTCCTCTAAATTGTTAATGATTTCTAACATTTTGCTGTGATACACTCCCTGATCCATAATCACAATATTACCCCCTTTGTCGCTTTTCATGAACCTGAAACGATATTATAGACAAAGAGAGGGGTAGCGATGGGGTCTCCTGCAGCTCCAGCGTTTGCGAATATAGTAATGGCCTTCTGGGAGTCTGAAGCGTTACCCTTTTTAAAAAAGAAATTCAACATAAAGTTTTTTTGTCGTTACATTGACGATTTGTTTTTTATTATCGAGGGTGATTCTCTGACAGTTGATGAGTTTTTTATAGATATTAACTCCATTTTTGATTATGTTAAGTTTACCATAGGAAATGTAGGAACCATGGTGAATTTTTTGGATGTATCAATATATTGGGATATTGATGATGAACGTTTACATAGTAAGATCCATCGTAAAGAGACGTTCACGAATGGGTACTTGCACCATTCTAGTAACCATCCTAGACATGTCATTAGAAACATACCTCGAGGACAGTTTATACGAGCAAGTCGGATGACATCCAATAAGAAAGATTTAATACAGGAATTTGACATTGTCTTTTCTTTATTTTTAGACAGGGGGTATGATTTTCATCAATTGACATCTGTTACAGATGAAATACTAGGTAAACGTGATAGTATTTTCAAACCTATTATTGATTTCCCTGGTTCATTTAACAGTGACTCAAATCAGAGAATTTTTGGGGGTGGTTACAACATCAACACCCTGTGTTCTTTAGAGACCAGTTCTGATAATTTTTTGATCAGACAGATCATTAGTGATAACTGGAAAATTATTAACGGGAATGAAGAGATAAAAAGGACCTTAGGTGAGGGTCCCAGTTTTGTCTTCAGGAACCGTCATAATTTGAAGGGAATTTTGGAGAACAGGACATCACATGTACCTATGATGAGTACCAACAAGGTAGGCATGCATGCCTGCCATTGTTGTAACATGTGTCGTTTTATTTCAGAAGGTCCTTATATTAAAATTGACACTCTTGATAATACTTTTAAGGTACCCTGTTATGCTGATTGTAAAACCAAGGGGGTGGTTTACATTAGTTTATGTTCAGGTTGTCCTGCATACTATGTTGGTATGACCACTCGTAGTCTTAACACCAGAATCAGAGAACATCTTTACAGCATTAGAATGAAAGACGAAAATAATGCCCTGTATAAACATACCAAAACTTGCAAGAAATACAAAAAATTCTTGTTTTCTATTTTGGAAGTTGTTCACGCTGATCTCCGGGCTGGAGATTTTAAGAATTTTTTAGAGCAGCGTGAAACTACATGGCAAATTAAACTTAAATCAGATAAGTTTCCTGGTCTAAATGATTTTATTAATATTAAATGTTTTCTTAAACACAGGAAATTACAAGTAAACAAGGGCTTTGATTCATTTGGACTTTTATGAAAAAGTTTTTTTAAATTGTTGATTGTTTTATTTTAATTGAGTAATTGGTTGTTAATTATTTTGCTATTTAAATGCATTGGATTGTGGTTACCCTGTATTCTGATGAAGTTTTTACGAAAGCGTGTATTAAACGTTTTGGTTACGCTATCACCGTGTGTTTCATCTTTCACTTTGGCTGCTTTCATTGTTTAGGGTCTAAATACCCTTCTCCTCATTGCCTGAGGTCTGTCAGCAGCAGCAGCATAGAACTGAGCCTGTTCCACATACACATGCAGCAGAGCAGCAACAGCATAGAACTGAGCCTGTTCCACATACACACGCAGCAGAGCAGCAGCAGCATAGAACTGAGCCTGTTCCACATACACACGCAGCAGAGCAGCAGCAGCATAGAACTGAGCCTGTTCCACATACACACGCAGCAGAGCAGCAGCAGCATAGAACTGAGCCTGTTCCACATACACACGCAGCAGAGCAGCAGCAGCATAGAACTGAGCCTGTTCCATATACACACGCAGAGCAGCAGCAGCATAGAACTGAGCCTGTTCCACATACACACGCAGCAGAGCAGCAGCAGCATAGAACTGAGCCTGTTCCACATACACACGCAGCAGAGCAGCAGCAGCATAGAACTGAGCCTGTTCCACATACA
>NC_056739.1:1778734906-1778849906 GCF_019279795.1 Protopterus annectens | reverse complement strand
AGTATCCCTTATAATAGGCTTAATATTTAAGGAAGCACACACTGAACCATTCACTAACTTAGTTACTGTAACATCCAGGCTATCAATGATAATTGACTTTTGAATGCAAATGTTATCCAAAACACATTAACTAAATATTACACAAATTATTTTAACTGATAAGCCAACAATCACCTAAAAACATTCTCTCGATTTGCATATGCCCTAAAACACTATTGCATTTTGAATTGTAAACCAGCTATCAGTCAAAGCCAAAGTAATACCCATGCAGTCCTTCCAACTGAATGCCCGATAAAAAACAGTAGTATGTTTCAGGACTATCTTGACCAAATCTAACAAGAGCTGGTTAAATGCATTAGAATAAATACTAGATGATTTTCAATGAATCCTTAATAGCATGGGTACTTCCCTCATGAGGAATGCTAATGCACAAAAACTAAACATTCAGTGTACACATGTGAGAAGCATAAGCATTCCCTATGTGTATATTGTTCATAAGATTCACATTAATATTCAAGTTCTGCAATTTACAGGTGGTTTGCTTGGCTAGCATCTAATATTTATTTATTTCATTTCCATTATCAGCTCAGTTTCTGAAACATATAAAAAAGGATTCACAGCTCGACATTGTGCGAACATCTGTGCGGTTGAGCGGTATTGCGTACAATCGACTGCTTGCATTGTGGTCAGAACAGAAAAAAGAGAGAGCAGTAGTTTTGCTGAGAAAAAAAAATAAAAGAGAGCAAGTTATGTACGGACCTGCATGCAATATATGTAACACGTGTGCTGGCAGTCTGCAAACGAGTGCAATCATCTATCTGCTTTGTGGGAAGAATGACATCATGAAAAGCGTCTCGTTGTGACTGTTTGGTTTTCTTTTTTTGCTTTATGCAGGTCAGAAGAGGAAAACATAAAATAAAAAAAGCAATATTTCTAAGTCTAAGAACATTTGCTAAGGAAATGTACGGACCTGGACAGCAGGTGTTTGACAGGGTTCAACACATGTACAAGTGTGCTGGCAGTTTCCGATTCTGATATATCGGGAAAAAGCATGCATGATGAGAGAAACCGTCGTTGATTTGAAGTCTTTTCTTTTCGTTATAGCTGTAGTATTTTCGTTCGGGCAATATATATTGTGTGTATATATACAACATTGGCTGAATGAAAACACTACTGCTATAACGAAATGAAAAGCCTTCAACTCAAGGAATCTGTTTCTCTCAACCTGCACGCTTTTCTCGTTGTAGCTGCAATATGAAAGACCATGAAAAGTGTTATAACAGCAGATAGTAGCTAATAAAAGTATTTCGCATACAAGTCGAAATAAAAGAGAAAAAATAATAACTGCCTCCAACAACAGCATATAAAGGAAACGCTAAGATGTAGGCAACGCTGTCTGAAGCCGGGAACTCAAAGGTTGAGTCTCATATTCTGGAGGGAACAAAATCAGGACTGGGCTATAGCTTTGCACACCATTTTTGAAAGAACCATAATGACGTGGGTGGGATTCCCAGAACGTATGAGTGATGTCAAACAATGGGAGGTGATTTAATGAGTGATTGGCAGTTTTTGAGATTCGGTCCGAGGTAGAAATGCTATTTCAGAAACGACACAGTGCACCTTTAAACTGTAGTAATCTGTACAAATTGTATGTTACATGCCATCTTGTTTTGTTTTTGTATATCACTGTTTGTTTTTGTATAATACTGTTTGCATCTACTAACTGCTTTGAATATTATGTTTGTTATTCTAACTGCCTTGTGGAGCTGCTATTCATTGAATAAATAAATAAACGTCAGTCAGTGACATGCCCCGCCCCCCTTTTTTTAAGACGTGCACATGCGCGGAGAAGGAAAAGCAAATGCACCGCCTCCTATCATCGGGAATGTGGCAATTTAGGGTTTTTCATGCAAAGCAGCCTGAAGATGATGTCATACCAGATTTGAATACCTACAATCCTAAACGGCCATACATTAGTTAAAGCTTCGTGCTCTCTTATAGTTTAAAAAAATCAAGTCAAAGTGATAACTACTGTATGTGGTTCTTTTCTTACAAAAAAAAAAAATCCAGCTCTATCAGCTCTATTAAACAATAGAGTGTTACTATATTTTGGGTAAGCTTGACAAACTGTGTTGCACGTTTTCAGTATGGACAAAAGATTTTTAAGTTCTCTGATTTGCATTCTCACCAGGAGTTTATTTTGTTAAATTAGTAAAGGTTGCATTTTTTTTATTACTAATTTTCGTTATTTTATTGAAATCGTTAAACTTTTTTTAGGAGTGCAGTACTTTTTTTTCTGGGAGTTAGAAGGCCATGTTTATTTTTACATTTATTAACCGGGTTTGTTTTTAGGGGAGATCCTGCTGATACAATCATCTGCAAGTGGTTATGGTATACCATAACAGGATAGATTACAGTAGCCTTTGTCAAGAAGTAGTACTTTCAGCTGATGTTACTCCGCTCCCATTTCCAAAATATAAAGCTCAGCCAACTCCTCTTCAGCCAAAGCTAATGGGAAGTGTCAGTGCCCAGATTCCTGATTCTAAAAGAGGAATTATATTTGTCATGTTGATCTAGGTTCATAGGTAGGTACTAGGCTGTTGGCCCTAGGGCCTATATAAGCCTAGCCAAAAAGCTACCCTGGCTTTCGTTACCCAAGAAAATTATTTTCCTGTGCCCGTCGAGAAGAGCCCCAGAGGTGATTCTGGGATGAATTTCCTATTTCCCTTCCAATCATCATTTTTTTTTGGAGTGCTAATGAGGAGCTTTGTTTGATGTAGATAAGTAATTTGTTCCAGAGTATGGGAAGTCTCTGGGACAGGAATCTATCCCTCCAGCATGTTCTGCTTAATGTGGTGACAAGGTTTAGGTCCCTAGAGCGTGTAGCTCGGAGGCATTCGGATTTCTTTAAGTGGGCCATGTCCAACAGCTCTGGGTTTGACATAGCTTTGTATGTTAGGCAGAGATCGCCTCTGAGTAGGCGATATGCGACGGAGTAAAGCTGGATTTTCTTGAGACGGTCTGCGTAGGGCATCTGTTTGGGCTTGGTAATCCTCTATGTGAGGTATTTCTGCAACCTTTCCAGTTGTTGTGGATGTCTTGTGAGGTACATACCAAAAGGGGCGTTGTACTCTATAATAGGTCTAATGAGTGACAAGTAGAGGGGAACAATGACCTCCTTTTTCCTAGATGAGAAACCTTTTGTGGTGAGGTGTGACACATAGGATTTCATGACTACTGTGGCAATGTGCTTATCAAAGGAGAGACTACTGTCCACCTGTGTCCTAAGGTCTCATCACACTTTCAGTGTTAAGTAGACTACCACCTATGTGGTACCTCATGGGTACAGAGTTTTTACCAAAGGGGATATCAATGCACTTTTTGGCATGGCTTTGACACCAGACATCTGTCTCAGTGAGGCCCTTTTGTAGGATGTACACATTGTTAGGAGTTTCGATTATGGCTCCCAGTTTGCAGTCATCTGCGAACTTCATTAGCCAAAGAACTTCTGTGTTAGCCTGCACTTCAGAAAAGTACATACCAAACAGGAGAGGACCCAGGACTGAACCCTGTGGTACTCCACTTGTCACTGGTCGGAAGTCAGATTTGGAGTCTGCTACTTTCACAGTGTGGGTACTGTAAGTGAGCCAGTTGACAACCCATTTTGTGACATAGGGATTTATACCTAGTTTAGTGAGTTTATCTATAATTCCAGAGTGGGGGATGGTGTCAAAAGTCTTGGCGAGATCTAGATAGGCTGTGTGAACCACCTTACCCTCGTCTACAGCTTTTTATTTTCCTTTTCTTTTGTCATCTGACAGGTGATCAGCCTTCTCAGGTACAACTCAATACAACAATCATATATCTGGACAATGTCTCAGTTCTACTCTTCTAAAATAGTCCAAACAGAAAACTAAATGTTTTTAATAAATCTCCTACAGGACATCTTAGCACCCCCTAAAGGCACTACCTTGCCCACAGCCACTGCAAATAAGCTCAACACTACCTCTAGAAGGTTCTCGGGATGTGCTTATCCAGTCACATATAAACCTAAGTTACGTATTCAGCTAAATAGTAATGCATGACTGCACTATCCACCCCTCAACTGACACTGTCTCAACAGACCTTAATCTCTGTTTTACTTAAGCTCTGCATCTTTATGTAACTTAAATCAAGTTTTACTTCATATGGGACCAAATGGAAGGTAATCCTACTTGTTTCCCCTCTGGTTACAGCTTCATAGCATTAGGTATCCTAAAGCAGTGCACCAACTCCCTTATGTTCAGAGATAACAAACTCTTATGATACACAAATTACTCTATCAGCGGTCCAAATATTTAACAGATATCCTCTCTTTCACACCACACCCTATGTACCCACCCCTGATACATAATACAGTGTCACGCTAACACTGCTGATAAATCTTTAGCAAAGCCTCTTAAGATAGTAAATTTAAGTTCATCAAAAATCAAAATCAAATAGAGTATCACATAATATATCTTAAGAAAGAGTTGGTGTAAGATATGAGAGTTTACTGTGAAAAAGGAAGTTACATACTCACCATAGCATTCCATGTGTGTTGTCCATCTCACCTTCATTCTGTACTGGTTGGATTCAGAACTGAGGCCGTTTACTAAAACTCTATGTCTTCAAGTAGCTTGTGGCATATACCCCCATCCCATGATGCTCTAGGGAATTCCATATATCTTGTTTGCTGGTTTACTAATATATACATAAATAATTTCACCACTTTACAAACTCTGAAGATGGTCAGAGAAATTAGATGCCAAATAAATCCTCTCGGTCCTTCAGAAGCCAAAGGCTGGGGGAAGGAGGGTGGGATGAATGAAGGCGAGATGGACAACACACATGGAACGTTATGGTGAGTTCATAGCTTCTTTATGTGATGTCTTATCTGACCTTCATTCTGTACTGGTTGGGGCAGCGTTCCTATCCCCATATTTCTTGGGTGGCTCAAGGGAGAATATTCTTCAGAACAGTGGACCCAAAGGAGGCCCTGTCCCTGGAGACCAAATCAACTTTATAATGAGTAATAAAGGTATGAGGCCTTGCCCACGCTGCTGCAGCACAAATGGTATCAATTGGCAGCTTTGCCTGAAAAGCAGAAGAGGTAGACATAGCTCTAGTAGAATGACCTCTTACTTTGTTGGGAAGTTGTTTGTTTTGTGATTTGTAGGTAAATGTAATGCAATCTGACAACCATCTGGAGAGAGTGGTCTTAGCAAGTAGAGCACATTTTTTACAGTCTGAAAAGGACACAAATAATTGGTCAGTTTTTCTAAAGTCCTTTGTGCTGTGCAAGTAGAAACATAATTGCCTGTGTACATCTAGTTGGTGTAACATATACTCTGCTTTATTGTTATACTAGAGGGGATGGATTTGTACGAAGTGAGACTCTGTCCTTGTGAAACAGCATATATGGAGGTTTGATAAAGAATAATACTTGTAACTCGGAAACTCTCCTAGCTGAAGTTATAGCCACTAAGAAAATTGTTTTCTAGGTCATAGGTTCATAGGTTCATACTAGGCTATCTGCCCAAGGGCATTTATGAGCCTAGCCCAGAGTTTTGTGGCTTTCGCCACCCCTTTAGTTTGAAGGATACTATGCCCATTATTTTGTTGTGCCTCTGTCAAGCAGTGACACTGAGGTAATCCCTGGGGTATATCTGTGATCTCCCATCCATTGGTCAAGATTTCTCTTGAACAAGGCCAGCGAGGTGCTCTGCCTCACATGTACTGGGATTTTGTTCCACAGCATGGGGAGTCTCTGGGTGATGAATCTGTCCCTCACATGTCCTATTAATAACCGTGTCAAGGTTTAAGTCTCCCACCCTTATAGTTCTGAGGGATCTAGACTTTTTGAGGTGAAGCATGTTCATCAGTTCTGGGTTGGACATGGCCTTGTATGTCAGGCACAGGTCACCTCTGAGCAGACGGTAAGCGACTGAATAGAGCTGGAGTTCCTTCAGTCGGGCAGCATAAGACATATTTTTGAGACCCTTTATCCTTTTGGTGAGGAACTTTTGGGGCCTTTCCAGTTGCTGCAGGTGTCGGGTCAGATACATTCCGAATGGGGCATTGTACTCAATCATTGGTCTGATGAGTGATGAGTACAGGGGGACGATGACCTCCCTTGATCTAGATGTGAATCCCTTCATGATCAGGTGGGCAATGTAGAAGGTCTTCCTAACTACTTTGGCGACGTGAGTGTCAAACAAAAGGTTACTGTCAACCTGGGTCCCCAGATCCCTGATAACCTCTTCTGTGCTCAGTGGATTGCCACCTATATGGTGGGGCAACCTTGTTTTTCCCGAAGGGTATGACTAGGCATTTTTTGGCGTTTAACTTTAGTCCATGGCTCTGGTACCAGTTATCCGTTTCTATGAGACCCTTCTGAAGGATATCTGTGTCAGATGTGTTCTCGACTATGGCACCCAGTTTGCAGTCATCTGCAAATTTTGTCAGCCATAACCCTCCTGTGTTTGCTTGTACTTCTGAAAAGTAGATGCCGAACAAGAGTGGGCCCAGGACTGAGCCCTGTGGGACACCACTTGTGACAGGCTTTGAGTCTGACATGGCACCAGCAACTCTCACCCTGTGGGTTCTGTCACTTAGCCAGTTTGCTACCCATCTTGTGACGTATGGGTTAACATTTAAGCTGATGAGTTATTCAATGATACCTGAGTGGGGTATTGTGTCGAAAGCCTTGGCCAGGTCGAGGTAGGCTGTGTGGACTGCCTTTCCCTCATCAATGGCCTTGGTGACTGTTTCGAAAAAGTCAACCAAGTTTAAAAGGCATGATCTGCCTTTGACAAAGCCAAACTGGGTTGGATCCAAGGTCTGCAAGTCCCCTATGTCTTTATTTATGAGTTCATTTATGATCCTCTCCATAGCTTTGCAGATCAGGCTTGTCAAGCTGATGGGACAGTAATTTCCAGGGTCGGTGGAGGCACCGCCTTTGTGAAGTGGGACCACAGTTGCCATACGCCACTCCTTGGGTATGTATCCTGAGGTGAGGCTAAGATTAAACAGCTGTCCTAACTGTGGGTTTAATTCTTCATTGAGTTCGTGGAGCACACAACCGGGGACACCATCTGGTCCCATGGATGCTGTGTTTTTTGCCTTGGAGAGAGCAGTTGTCACCTGAGCGTTAGAGATGTTTGGGGGGGCTACAATCCTCTGGTAATTCTGAGCATATCTGGGAGTTTCCTCCCAGGTTTCTGACATAGCTAAAGAAGGCCTTATGATTGTCTTTTGAGTCCTTAGCGATTTTTCTCTCAAAATTTGCCTTGGATGATTTTATGAGAGATCGTAGTTTTTTACTTATAATGATCAAAGGTGTCTTACCTTTTAGGGATTTTGCTCTATCTTGGAGTAGCTTCCTCCTTTTGTTGTAGAGCTTGTTTATGGCTGGGGTCCACCAGACTGGACACTTGCCTTTGGTACAAAGAGTCTTTGTTTTGTTTGGGATTGCCTGATCCATGCAGTCCTGTAGGTGCTGGTAGAAGGCATTTGTAAGTGATTCAGCGGCTTGAGTAATGGTTTCCACAGGCTCAGGGGCCTTAAAAGAGACCACACTAGTCTTCAGAAGTGTGAAGTCGGCTTTTGAGAAGTTCTTCACTGTGGTCTTTTTTATCTCAGGCGGGGGCAGGATGTGGACTTCCAGTGAGATTAGTTTATGATCTGATCTCACCAGTGAGGGGTATACTTCCGGTGTTGAACATTGTGACCCCATGTTCGTGATGATGAGATCAAGTATGTTTTCACCTCTTGTGGGGATGGTGACTAGTTGTTCCATGGCATTTGAGTTTATGAACTCTAGGAACTTTTGGGCACAGGTCAAAAACTTCAAGTCACAGGATGAAGCAGGTTCAAAGGGGGGGGGGGTCATGTGGGATAATACAAAATTCAGGTTCCATGGGGGTAGAGGTAGTTTGATGGGAGGTCTTTAAAGCATGGTACCTCTCCAGAAGGCTTTGCAAAGCCTGTGGGACATAATATTTGGCCCCACTTTTCCAATATTTAAATTCAAAATCACTGCTAATTAAAGTGAATAGTGGCTGCAGCTGCTCCATCATGAAAGAGTTTTGCTAAAAATTGCAGTATAGAAGATATAGCAGTAGAGAAAGGATCTATATGATTTTCCAAAGCTCATGAGGAAAACCTTTTCCATTTGCTGACGTATAGTTTTCTTGTAGAAGCCTTATGAGAGGAAATCAGAATATGCTCCAGTGAAGGTGAAAGGTCAGGTAGCCTGGATATGTTTGGAATCGGAGCAGCCAGGCTGTCAACTTGACAGTTTGAAGGGATGGGTGGACTGTTCCCAACAGATGGGTCAGGAGATCTGGAACTGGGTCCGGAATCCAGGGCTTCTGTTGAAGATGAGGCCACATGAAGGGGAACCAGATTTGATGAGGTCAGTAAGGAGTGATTAGTATTAAGGTCCATCCCAATGCACTAGCATTCTGAAAAACTTTGGGTATCAATTGGAAGGGAGGAAAAGCATAGAGGAGACCCGGGGGCCAATTGTGTACAAGTGCATCCCTTGGAGATTTCCCTGGAGGGGGGAATTAAGGCAAGGTAGCTGCTGCATTTGGCATTCATGGGTGTGGCAAAGAGGTTGCAGCAAGGCTGGCCCCATTTTTGGAAAATAATTTCTGCTATTTCTTGTTTTAGGGACCACTCATGAGGCATCAAAATTGCCCTGCTGAGTTTGTCTGCTATCACTTAGGATTTCTCCGGGATGTGCCTTGCCATCAGAAAATGTTGGGAGGAGGTCGCCCACTGCC
Organism: Protopterus annectens; assembly: GCF_019279795.1. Lineage (NCBI taxonomy): Eukaryota > Metazoa > Chordata > Ceratodontiformes > Protopteridae > Protopterus > Protopterus annectens. The sequence continues at coordinate 1,778,841,096 of NC_056739.1, read as the reverse complement.
ATACTCTCAGGGCCTCTCAACAAAGAGGGTAAGATCTGGTTCCTCCTTGCTTGTTTGTGTACCAGACAATCGACATGTTGTCCATCTGTATTGCTATAGTTCGCAATGGAAGAGAGTCCTGGAATGCTTGCAACACTAAAAGCACCACTCTCATCTCTAGAACATTAATGTGCAAGTGGGCCTCGTGATGCTGCCAAGTGCCTTGGACTGTCCTTCACAGATAATGTCCCCCTACCCTATCTGGGAAGCATCTGTGGTCACTGTGGATACCAGCTGGGGGAGAACAAATGATCGCCCTATAGTCACATGAGTTGAGTGAAGCCAATATCGTAGGTCTTTCCTGCATGATTCTGTTATCATGATCTGGTGAGACATGGGGAGTTCCTGCATGGACCACTGAGTGAAGAGAAGCCACTATAGAATCTTCATATGGAGCCTCGCCAATGGAATCAAATTTATTGCTGCTGCCATGGTCCCCAACACTTTTATAACTGTTCTTGCTTGTACCTTTTTCTTGAACAGGAAGATTAGGACCTGTCATTGCAGGGCATAAACTCTTTCTGGGGGAAGCTTCACAATCATTTTTGTAGTGTCTAGATCTGGTCCTATAAAAATGATATGTTGAGATGACAATAAGTCAGATTTTTCAGTTTATCATGATCCCTAAGCGGGAGCAGAGTTTAAATGTGGTGACTCTTGCCTCTTATAGCAGATGCTCAGTGGTGGTGGTCAGGAGCCAGTAGTCTAGATACAGAAACACTCAGAATCCTGGGTGCCTCAAGTGAGCTGTGACTACTGCCATACATTTAATGAACAGTCTGGGGGCTGTAGTGAGACCAAAGGGCAGAGCCCAAAACTGATAGTGACTGGTCCCAGCCATAAGCGTAAATGCCTCAAAAAAAAGCATCAAACCAGGCATGTCCAAGGATCAGCTTCCCGTGATTTCTCCTGTCCACCTGGTGAATCTGGGCATACTGGGGCAATGCAGCAATTGCCTCATGTACGCAGACAACCCTCTCCTCCTACCACCCAACACTACAACCTGTGAGAGATGCACTTACATAGCCAAACTGGAAGCAAAGCTCTCTCCACCCAAGATTGTTCAAGACAGTCAAGAGGAGAAGGTTAACACCTGCATTACACCTCAAGCAACACACAGCCCTTTTAAACTCACACCACCAACACCCACACATAGCAACACTAAACCACATATGTGGAGGGCCTTAACTGTAATTGCCCAAGCAACAAGGACCTCCAAAGCTGAAACGCAAACAAACACCAATCACAACCAAAGTGCCACATAGCTCACAACACCAGTGTGCCACCCAGCAACAGCCCCTAAGGCAAGACAACGTACCTAACACTTTAGTCATAGATGACTCTATAGTCAGGAACACTGATGTTACACTCACCAGGCAGAACAAGGAGAAAATTATAGTAAGCTGCCTGTCGGGTGCCAGGATCTACCACATAACTCATGCACTCAAGTCACTCCACTAAAAGTACAAATATGACTCTGTCATTGTCCATGTTGGAGTGAATGACTTGAGACGTACTTCCCTGGACTACATGAAAAGAGACATGGAAGAGCTCTCGGATCATATGGCCCAGGCAGGTATGACCCTAGCCCTGAGTAGTATCCTGCCTTCGCCCAGAATGATACCACAATATAAGGACAAAATGATTGACTTCAACAATTGGCTAAGCTTCTGGTGTCATTCAAAGGGGATCCAGTATCTGTCTGCCTGGGACGACATGATCGACAGACCATGATGCTTTGCCACAGATGGTCTGCACCTGTCGCTCCTGGGATTCAGTTTACTGGCAAAGGATCTTACCACCCCTATAGTGCCTTTTTTAGGCAAAGTTCAAAGGACAAAACCACCACCGTAACAGGTACAAGCATGCAAAATCTGAAGATAATGCTACTCAATGCTAGAAGTCTAAACCTCAAACTGCACTCTCTCGAGGCACTCCTAAAAATAGAGAACATCGATGTCTGTGCAGTAACTGAGACCTGGTTCAAGGCTCCAGAGAGCAACCCTGTAATACCAGGCTACAACTCTTACCACACCTTTAGGCCACCAACCCAGGATCAAAACACTAAAGGTTGAAGAGTGTCCATATTCACCAAGGATATTCACACCACCAGGTTAGTTGCCCAACACAATGCATCTGAAATTCTCCAGGTGCAACTAACACTAGGTAAGACTGCAATCCAAATTGTAGCTTGCTACAGATCCCCCACCATGCCCCAAGATTTTCACTACACCTTTCTAAACATACTGGAAAATATTAATATACAACTAAACACCCTAATACTGGGTGATTTCAACTACCCTGCCATTAACTGGGAAAACTACTCGTGTACCAACACCTTTGCCCAATGATTCTTGGAATGCATAAATTCCAATGCCCTGGATCAACTAATCCATAGTCCCACTAGGGGCTCCAGTATCCTAGACCTGGTCATTACCAACATGGGAAATCAATGCTTCACACCCATGGTCACCCTCTCGTTGGTCAGGTCAGACCATAAGCTAATCACCCTTAACATCCACATCCCACCCCCACCCCCCCAGTAAGGAAACCTCCATAAAAAACTTCTCCAAAGCCAACTTCATGCTACTCAAGTCAAAAGTTACTATCTTCATGACACCCATGCAGATGGGAACTGAAAGTTCGACTGCTGAGTCCTACACTAAGGCAGTGTACAAGCACATCCACTCATGCATGAATCGTGCCATCCCAAATAAAACCAAAATGCTCTCCTCCAAAAAAAGGAAGCCAATCTGGTGGTCCTCTGCCATAAACAAACTTTACAACAAAAGGAAGAAAGTGTTGCAGAAAAGAGGAAAATCCCAGGATGCAAAAAACTCCTTTACCAGCTTCATTAAGAAGCTGAGATCCCTCATAAAATCCTCCAAAGCTAGTTATGAAAATAAAATTGCCAAAGATTCCAAAGACAACCACAAGGCATTCTATAACTATGTCAAGAATCTAAATGGCAATGCTCAGGTCTGCTCTGAGCTACAACAGAATGGCATTAAATATACTGATCCCAAGGATATTGCCAATATCCTGGCAGATCGATTCAGTGCCAACTTCACCCCCCTCTCACTCCCTAAATGGCCCATCTCAATACCGGAAGATTGCCAAATTCCGGTAATAACGGCCACACAGGTAAAAAAAACCACTCTCCAAAGCTAAGAATACAGCATCCATGGGACCAACTACAAAATGAACTGGCACGTCACCCAAGTGTCATGTTTAATCATACCCTCACCTCAGGCTTCATGCCCACTGAGTGGTGCACAGCTACAGTTATCCCACTCCAGAAGGGGGGATCCACCTTGGATCCCGGGAACTACTGCCCCGTCAGTCTGACGAGCCTGATCTGCAAGGCCATGGAACGTATTTTCATGGAACTTATAAACAATGACATTGGCAACCTTAAAACACTGGACCCCACCCAGTTTGGGTTCGTGAAGGGCCGATCATGTCTCCTGAACCTGATTGACTTCTTCAAATCAGTCTCCAGAGCCGTGGGCGAGGGTAAGGCAGTCCACACAGCCTATCTGGACCTCGCCAAGGCCTTTGACATCATCCCCTACTCTGGAATCATAGATAAACTTACTAAGGTGGGCATTAATCCTTACATCACTCGATGGGTTGCCAACTGGCTTACTGACAGAACCCACACTGTAAAAGTAGCTGACTCCAAATCCAGCTCCAGACAAGTGACAAGTGGAGTACCTCAGGGTTCAGTCCTGGGACCTCTCTTGTTTGGCATCTACTTCTCTGAAGTACAGGCCAACACTAAGGGACTCTGGCTAACAAAGTTCACAGATGACTGCAAACTGGGAGCCATTATTGAATCCCCAAATGATGTTGATACTCTACAAAAGGGCCTTACAGAAACAGATGCTTGGTGCCAGAGCCATGGGCTCAAGCTCAATGCCAAGAAATGTATAGTTATCCCCTTTGGGAAAAAAACATAGGTGGCAGTACACTAAACACTGAAAGTGTGATAAGAGACTTAGGGACACAGGTGGACAGTGGTCTCACCTTCAATAACCACATCGCCACAACAGTCAGGAAATCCTTCTATGTGGCACACCTCATCACTAAGGGCTTTTCATCCAGAAAAAAGGAGGTCATTGTCCCACTGTATTCATCCCTCATTAGTCCCATTATAGAATACAATGCCCCATTTGGTATGTACCTCTCAAGACATCTGCAACAACTGGAAAGGCCGCAGAAATACCTCACTAAAAGAATCACAGGCCTAAAGCAGATGCCCTATGCTGACCGCCTTAAAAAACTCCAGCTATACTCTGTCACATATTGTCTACTCCAAGGCGATCTCTGCTTAACATACAAGGCCATGTCAAACCCAGAGCTGTTGGACATGCTACTCTTAAATAAATCCCAATCCTTCAGAGCCACATGCTCCAGGGATCTAAACCTTGTCATCACAATAAACAAAACATACTGGAGGGATAGGTTCCTGACCCACAGTCTCCCCAGACTCTGGAACAGACTGCCCATATATGTCAAGCAGAGCACCTCTTTGGCCCTCTTCAAAAGGAACCTTGATGTTTGGATGGGAGAAAGGAAATTCACCCCAGGGATCACTTCAGTCGCCTTGCTAGACAGGGGTCCAGGGAAGTAAATAGTGTGGGAAAAAATAGCCAGGGAATTGTTATGGCTAGGCTTGTATAGGCCCTAGGGCCAATAGCCTAGTACCAACCTATGAACCTATGAATCACCTGTCCATTTTTATGTGGTAGTACGCATCCTGGAGGTCTATAGAGCACATCCAGTCATCTTGTCCCGGAAAAGTGAGTATTGACTGCAGTGTTATCATCCGGAACTTTGATTTTTCAACTGAATTGTTCAGTCTGCTGAGATCCAAAATGGGTCTTCAGTCCCCTGTTTTCTTTGGAACTTAAAAGAACGTTGAGTAAGTTCCGGATCCTACTTGGTCTGTGGGGACTGTCTGGATGACTCTTTTTTTTCTAGCAACTTTTGTATTTCTAGAGTTGCTTGTTCCCTTTGACTGAGTGGAACATCGAGGATGATTTTTTACGTTTGGGACATGGAAGGAAAAGGGAATGGAGTAGGCTCTGGATTCTATGCTTTGTACCCATTTGTCTTTTGTTATTTTTAGCCAGGCTTCTGGGTACAAAGATAAGCGCCCCCCAACTGCCTCCAGAGATAGACATGCAAGTCTCCATTCAGGAGCACTGGAAGTGCTTTGCAAGGAAAGATTCCCTGTTGCCCTGGTTTTGTGGACCCCCTCTGCCACATGGTCATCGTCTTCCATTATTGCTTCCCCCTCTGCCCCTGGGGGAAGACTCATCACGTGTCTTGAAAAACTCTCTGGGATTTTCAAAACCACATTTTTCCTCCCTTTTGACCTTTTGGATAAGGTTTAGAAGGCAGGGAAAAATGGACTGCTATGACATAGAGAGTTTTTCCTTCCTGCTCACAGCTGATTAGTGTGTCTTTTACTTTTGAAGAACAAGGATGAGCCATCGAACAGAGCGTTCACAAAGGAAGACTTAAAAGGCTCTGCAAAGTTACACAAGCGCATCCAGGAATGTCTCCTTAAAGAAACTCCTGAACCCGCTGCCCTACTTGCTCCATCAGCTGCATAGGAAATGACTCTCATGGAAGAGTTTACCTCTGAATTTAAGGTGGAGAGCTGAGAGGCATCCTTGTCTTATACCCCAGTAGTACTGAACCTTGGAGAGTATCTCCTAGCTCCTTCAGGAGATCTCTCTGTAATCTAGTAAAATGTGTGAGATAATTCAGGGACCTGAGTGTAAAGGTCACTGAAGAAAAGGTGCATTTTCTGTACCTGTCCATTGTATAATGCTCTTTGTTCAAAGGATGGACAGTAGATGATGTTTCCGACAATTCCTTCTTGGTGGCCGCCGCCACCACCATAGCATCTACTGGGACACCTTTTGTAAGGAAAGTTTTCTCCTCAGGGATGTAATGTATTTATGTGATCACTGAGGGACCAGCTCCACTGAATCTGGAGTCTCCCACACCTTTCAACAAACTAGGTTCATAAGTTCATCAAAAGGCAGAGATACCCAAGTAGCAGAAGGGCAAGACCCAAAAGCCTTCAGGTAAACAGACTCCTCCTCAGAAGGGTGGATGGGCTTCCAGCCACCTCTCTGCTTAAGTATTTCTAGGATGTCTGCAAAGGAGACAACCTTAGAGGGTAACCACGGGGACCCTTCTGACTCACTGAAGTCTGTGTCAGATGTGGGGGACTCTTCCAAGAAGTCCATATGCTTCCTCTTATGTAACCTCTTGCAAAGGACCTCTTCAGAAGGGTATTCAGGAGAGATTTTGGAAGAGAAAGATTCACCCAATGGGGCGTCCTGAGGCTGTGGGTCTCCACGCCTGTGAGGATGTGGTTGTGCTGAGACAGACACTGGTGCCTTTGAGGGAGGAATGATTGGAACTGAGAGTGGATATGTCCATGGGGACAGCACTCTCCATATTTCCTCAAAGGCCCCCCGTCCATTGTCCGAGGAAGCCTCTGCCTCCGAAGAACCAGAAGGCATCCCTGGCACCAAGGGGGCTGGCTCCGAGGCTGATGTAGGAGCTGATCTCACCCACACCGAAGCCCCAAGAGGCAAGTTCAGACCCGAAAAATGTCTGATCCAACTGTCCTCCCCGGATCCTAGCAGAGAACAATGGCTCCCAGACTCTTAAGATTAGACAGCACCGAGGAAGTCAGAGCAGTAGTCAGGGCTGAAGATTCTGGGACAGGTCTTGGCTCTGACAGTTCCACTAAGATTAGCTCCATGCATTCCAGCTCTGAAATCCTGAGTTGGGTCGAAGGAAGAATTAATGGTGAAAGGGCAGGTCTAGTCAGTTCTGAACCCCTCAGGGTTGGCTCCGACAAAAGCTTGGCCAGCACTGGTGTACTCAAAAGTCTCCTGACCACCCAATCCACATCATCATCAGAAAGGCTCCTGGAGGATCGAGAGTAGGGAGCTGCAGATCTTATAACTTGTAAGATAGGTGATCTTATCGTCAGAGAGACCGGTACCAGATCTGGATACCAGCTCTGAGCATGAAGCACCAACAGTTCTGAAATAGAAGGAGCCAAGGTGGATGGTCTCTTGGGCCCAACAGGTTTCGGGTCTGATGAAAATGTCTTTGGTAATTTTCTTGAAGGTTCCAATTCTGAAGAAATAGAGGATGATCTCTTGGATGTTTTGTCTGATTTTTGAGAGGGAGAAGTAATCTTTTTTGTAGGGCTGTGACCCTCTTCTAAGGCCTCTGAAAAAGAAGTTTTCAACAATCCTTTTATAATTAGCTTGCTCCTTCTTTTGAGAAGGATCCTGGAGCTAAAGGAATGGCAAATTGAGCAAGATGCTTGCAAATGTACTGCTCCCGGGCAGTAAACGCACACACTATGACCATCAGTTAAAGACATTTATGAGTGCAATTTGAGCACTTCTTTAACCCCAAGGGTTTTGTATCTTTTGTATCTTTTGGCTGTTTAGACATGGTAACAATATATATATATATATATATATATATATATATATATATATCTATATATATATTTATATGGATCTACTTCAGAAGATCGACAGACCATTTGATCGACATTTATTTGGTCGACAACCAGTATTCAAGGCAAAAACCAGGAAATTGCCCCCCTCCCCAATGTTGTGCGACCCTGGAGTTGATATATATATATATAGTTAGGGGGGTGTGGGGGGTGAAGCCCCCCCACCTATTTCCATTTAAAACATGAAAATATAACAAAAACTACACATTATAAACGTGTGCCCCCCACACACCCCCTAACTATATATATCAACACCAGGGACTCACAACATTGGGGAGGGGGGCAAATTCCTGTTATGTGCCTTGAATACTGATTGTCGACCAAATGAGCTGTCGACCAAATGAATGTCGATGAAATGGTCTGTCGATCTTCTGAAGTAGATGAATATATCAATAAACTACGCTGAAGAAATATAAAGCATGCACACTATTTAAACAGTAGTTTTTTAAAATGAGAAAAACAGCTGATAATTAACACGTCAAAGTGAAAATAGCAAAAAAAAAATGAGCTGTAACACTCTATAGAAAAAACTGGGTTTACATGAAACAACCCTTTAATTTAAACTTCTAAACTACAACTATATCAAATTGGTCAATAATTGAGCCCAAAGAGAATTATTCAAACACACACAACTCGGGATAGGGAGTAAAAACTTTTGGCCTAAATATAAATGGCGGCCACAATATAAAAACAGCACTCTCTAAGATATTAACAAGGTAAACTAAGTTAAGCTAAGCTACTACTAATCTGAATCGTAAAGGGAAATGGAAATATAATGTTTTCTATAGAAAATAGTTGTCGTTGTGTCTTACGGCTTTTCACGGTTAGGGGTCACCACAGCGGAACTCCGGTCCGCTAATGATTGGCAGTACATTTTTACGTGCTGAGTTGCCAGCCCTGACGCACAACCTTCAACGAAGGTACACCCATTTACGCATGTCTCCATGCAGAAGACGGTCTAGCTGAGAATCGAACCGGACAGCTTCTTACTGTGAGGTGACAACGCTACCACAGCAGCACCACCACAGATTTTCTATAGAAAATAGAAATTTTTGAAAAAAAAACACTTAGCCAAAGCCATTTGAAGCATCCAATCTGTTTCAGGGGCAAACGAGATCTGGGGAATTCCCTAGAGCATCATGGGATAGGGTATAAGCCACAAGCTACTTGAAGATATCAAGCTTTAGCAAACGTCCGAGTCAGAACCGAGGATCGGTTCCAAACTTAACCAGTACAGAATAAAGGCAAAATAAGACAACATCACATCCAATGTTTTAGTGACTGTTGCCTCCATTGTGAGACACCTAGAGTTCTTACTCACTAGGCTAAGGAAAGGCAGGGTGCTGGTGAGTTGCCTATCAGGTGTCAGGATCTCAGACATCCCAGGGGCCCTTAGGACTCTTGCGCCAGGCACATAGAACTACAGCATGTACATATGATTGAGGTATATGGTGTGTGTTGTTTTGTCTTCAACCATTGCTTTGGTGGTCTTTTCAAAAAATCCACTAGGCTGAGTAAGCATAACCTGTCCTTGATGAAACCGTATTGAGAGAGTTCCTGTCTTTGGAGAGTCAATATGTTCTTATTGATTAGCTTCATGATAAATGTTTCAGTGGCTTTGCATATGAAGCTGGCCAGACTTAATGATTTGTACTTCCCTCAGTCCATGGAAGATTCTCCCTTATGTAGAGAATGACTGTAGCTGTTCTCTGTTTGCTTGGTACAAAACCTATGTGGAAGTGGAGACTGAACAGTGTTGTTAGGGAGGTGTAAAAGCCAGAAGTCATGCTATCTAAGATGCATCCAGGAATATTGTCAGGACCCATTGATGCAGTATTTTTAGTTTTTGATAGCACGCTTAGGATTTGGCCTTGTCTGATAGTTGTAGGTGAGCTGGTTTCAGGTTTATCCTGATTGACAGTCAGATGGAAGGGGGGGTAAAGTTGGAGCTAAATTTATTGGTCAGTAGGTTCACAATCAGCTCAGCTCATTGCTGCATTGTGATTTTCTAATTATGAAGATAGTTAAAAAAGGCATTGTAATTGTCTTTGGCTTGCTTATCTGTTTTAGCCTCAAACTTTGCTTTGATGGATTTTATTAACACCCTGAGTTGTTTGTTTATTGCAGTAACAAAGGCTTTCACTTTCTGGGAATTACTCTTCATACTTTTGGTTAAAATTATTTTTCTCTTATTGTAAAGTTTGTTGATATCACGGTTCCCACATGTGGATTTATTTCTGTGGTTTGCCCTGAGCTTCTCCCTACAGGTATAGCTGCATTTATGCAGTTGTTTACATGCTCTTCTTGTGTGGTGGTGTACATTTCCATGTAGTCAGTGGAGGTAACTGGGTTTGGTGGAGATTTGAAACTCTCCAATGTATCACTTAGGAATAGGTAGTTTGTGTTAAAGAAATTTCTAAAGACCTTGTGTGGAAGGGATCTCTGGTTTCACTTTTATTTTGAAGGGGACTGCTATGTGGTCAGACCTAACAAGTGATGAAGATATGTAAGAGATGGTGCAAGTTACCTTCATATTAGTAAAGACAAGATTAATACTGTTATTTCCCCTAGTGGGTACTCTGACTAATTGTTCCAGGGTGGTTGCATTGACAAAGCCCAGGAATTTTTGTACTGGTGCACTAGTAGTGGTGTAGGTTTCCCAGGAATCTCTCTGCTGGTGCACTAGTAGTGGTGCAGGTTTCCCAGGAATCCCTGTGCTGGTGCACTAGTAGTGGTGCAGGTTTCCCAGGAATCTCTGTGCTGGTGCACTAGTAGTGGTGTAGGTTTCCCAGGAATCTCTGTGCTGGTGCACTAGTAGTGGTGTAGGTTTCCCAGGAATCTCTGTGCTGGTGCACTAGTAGTGGTGCAGGTTTCCCAGGAATCCCTGTGCTGGTGCACTAGTAGTGGTGCAGGTTTCCCAGGAATCCCTGTGCTGGTGCACTAGTAGTGGTGTAGGTTTCTCAGGAATCTTTGTTTTGGTGCACTAGTACTGGTGTAGGTTTCACTGTCTATAGTTGGATAGTTTAGATCACCTACAAAGTTAGTACTGGATTTACTACTAAGTGATTCCAGTTCCTCTTGATACACATTGTGGCTATCTTGGGTCATAGAGGGAGTTCTATAGCTAGCTAACATATGGTACAGGACCTTTCTGATATTTATTTGGACATGAAGAAACTCTACTGCATCACAATGCTTTACCAGTCTTGATGTGGTCACTTTTGGATGAGGATTGAGATATCTCCACCTTTTTCCCCTCCTGCACACTACTTGGTGTAAATGTGTAGAAGGCTTTATAGTAGGGATGCCAACTGTTCAGAATTGTTCCGGACTGTCTGGAATTAAGGGACACTGTCCAGAAAATGGGGAATGCCTTTTCTGGACAGCGTGTTATCCGGAAAAAAATAAAATCAGTGTTGCTTCACTAATTTTATTTCCAGAGTAATGGGTTAGAACTAAATGCGTGACAGTCTTAGTCAGAGATTAAAACACTGTTTTTTTTCCTTAAAAGTTCTACCAAAGTCACCAGTTATAGGAGGCACGCAGTAAAGTTTTGAGCAAAAATCAGTTGACAGATAAGATTCACATTCATTATTTTCATAAATATCAACCCACCCTCTACTTCGCTACACTTGTAGGGCTTCCCAACAGTTTTGAGGATCATGGGTAAGTTAGAGTTCATAAATTCAACATGGCAGCCTCCTTTGGCAGTGAGACGTTATGTTTTCTATAACCGTAATTTAGTAAACCAGTACCTGTCCTTTTTTAAATACCCTAGCCCTTGGTGTAATCAGTTCTAATATAAGTTCCTACATAATAAGATGGGGTAACAGGTAGGTCAGGTGTAGATCACAGAGGGTAGTTGTATAAGGCTGTTACTCTGAATGGATACTATCTGATGTACCACATGGATCTGTTATAGGACCAGTATTATTCAATGTGGCATTTATAATTTATTCTAACCCATAACAAATGCTGGGTAAATAAATACATTAAGAATATTAAGACTGGGGTATTTGTGACTAGAAGTGGAGACATTTCACATATAAATGCATAGTTAAACATAGTAACCACCTGCATAAAACTAACCGGGTTAGCATTCAGTATAAAAATAATATAAGGTTATACAAATGGGTAACAAAAAGATGGGCCTACTTTAATGCTTGAAAAATACCCAGGCATTGTGTTAAGCAATCAGCCACAGTTTGCACAAAATGTCATGCTAGATGGGAGCAAAAGCCAAGTGCAGTGTGACATCTTATTTAAGGCAATTTAAACAAGCGATCCAGAAATGCTTAATTGCCTTTTTATTAGCCTAATTCACCTAATGCTCTTGCTTTTGTGGATACCAAAACTCAACCCTGCCTTCATTGGAGAAAGACCAGAACTACAAAATCTAAAAACTGTCAGTGTAGCCTGTGCACTTAAATCTGTTCAGTATAAGTTATGGATAGCTTAACATTTGCTATGAATCAATGTGTTAGCTCTGGATACTTTAGAAAATATAGGTTCATAGGTTCATAGGTTTATACTAGGCTATCTGCCCTAAGGCATTGTGCCTTAGTTTGTGTTGTTCCTCTGTCAGCAGTGACCCAGAGATGATTCCGGGGTAAACCCACGACTCCCATCCACAGGTCTAGATTTCTCTTGAACAGAGTCAGCGGAGTGGTTTTGGTGGATTTGGATTTTTTGAGGTGGAGCATGTCCATGTCTGATAAAGTGAACAGTAGGTGGAACAATGACCTCATCAGATCATGAATCCTCTTCATGAGGTGGGTGGCAATGTAGAAGGTTTCTAACCACTCTTCAATGTGTGTCAAAAAAAAAAAAAGCCAACTGTCTGTCCCCAGTCCCCCCTGAACCCCCTGATAACCTCTTCTGTGATTGCCACCTACCTATGCTTGGGGGGTTACCTTTGTTTTTCCGAAAGGGTATGATACATTTTTTGGCTGCTTAACTTCAGGCCATGGCTCTGGCACCACTTGGAGTCTGACACAACCAGCAACTCTAACCCCTGGGGTTCTGTCCTGTTCCAGTTTGCAACCCATCTTGTGACATAGGCTGTATGGACTGCCTTTTCCCTCATCAATGGCCTTGGTGACTATTTCTTTAGCTCCATTTATGATCCTCTCCATAGCTTTGCAGAGAGACTTGTTTAGCTTATGGGGCGGTAATTACCAGTAGCACAGGCCGGGGACACCATCCGTCCCATTGATGCTGTGTTTTTTAGAGATGTCGGGAGGTTGGGAGCTGGGGCTGGATGGTTATCTCTCCTTTAGGGAGGGGGTGAAGCTTCTGCCCTGTCTGCCAGTATGTTGGCAATGTCTGTGGGTTCAGTGATTTTGTTTCATTTTTAATAATTTTTTTCTATGATCTGAGGTTTCCACCCAGGTTCTCCTAACATAGAAAAAAAAAGGCCTTGATTTGTCCTTTTGAATCCCATTTTTTTTTCTCTCAAAATTGGCCTTAGTGATTTTTTTGTGGAGTGCTATTTTTTTTTACTAAATAATCAGGTGGGTGACTTCCTTTGGATTTTTGTTCTATCATGTAATAGCTTTTCTCCTCTTATTGTAAAGTTTGTTAATGGCTGGGGGTTTTATTTGGGATTGCCTGATCCATGCAGTCTGGAGGTGTTCATAGAAGGCATTTGTAAGGGCTGTTTCCTGAATTCTTGTCAAGTAAAATCTCTGAACATGCATCATCAGCACAGTGCAAAGTAAAACTGCACAAAAAAATGCTAGAAAGAAAACAGGCTTCAGAAAGCTGTGTCTGGCTTCACACTGTCATTACTAAAATGAGGAATTTCATTTGTATTGTTTTGTTATCCAGTCATGGTATCTGACTCAGGAACAAAAGTTACATGCATTTTGCTTTGACTTACATGTCCAGAATTTATGACACGAAAAGCTGGCAACCCTTCAAAATATCCCTGCACAGCTGGAGTGCTCTCTGGCATTTTAAGCCACGTTTCTCAGTGAACATACATCAACATCCTCCAGTTGTGAGAAGGACCTGTAGGGAGTGAAGCTTCTTGTTTCAGCTCATAGCATTGATCAGTAAAACCTTTATATTTTCCTTTGTTTGTTTCATTTTATTGGTAGGTTTATCAGGTTGACATTACCAAAAAGGAGCACTGCGGGATGGGCAGTATCTGCCAATCATAGAAACCCTATAGGATACACATGCAGGCCATCCCCAGTGAAGCAGCATGGTCTGTCAATCATATCCTCCCAGGCTTTCAAATACTGGACCCCCTTCCAATGACACCAGTCTTTAGAATGCTGCATATGATGTATTATGTGTATTGTGATGGCCTTGGTAAGGTCTGTACTGCTGATGATTATGATGTCTGAGTTTGCTGTGTGTGAGATTTTTTCTTTAAAGGATATTATATTTGTAAATCTGTCACACACTGTGTTATGCTGTTTGAGTAATAGATGACTGTCAGACAGCATCATACATTTCTTACACTGTCTAAAGATACCAAATCAATCAGGCTGACTACAGACTTTGAGGGGAAGTGTTGGCCCAGTACACTGACAGGAATGACTCTAAGGTCAGGGTTGACTATAACTGCTTGTTGTTCGGTTTGATTAGGATAATGTTTGGTTGAAACTGATACTGAGTATTGATAATTCAGTACAAAACAACTAGGCTGGAAACCTTCTTCTGCCACCAGCAAGAAGTACTAAACTGATTTAATATTAAACTCATTAATTAATAATCTGTATTTTTTAATTACTGACAACTGCCTAAGGACAGTGTTAGAAAAATATGTATTTGAACATGTGTGAAGTGCTAGTTTAAAAGCAAGTAGTATGTAATGCATTTTATTCTATTAATAATATGACAATAAGAATGAATTCATTCATATGTAATTGCTAGAAGCTTTTTGGAACTGCAGTGTACCTTATTGCAAGTTGGCCTCTGACCCTGGCAGCTGCTAGCTCAGCAAGTTCTAATGTTTATGCTTTTCACAAATGATTATCTGCTGGGTCAGGAAATTAAATGTGTGAAATAATGAAAATCTTCTGCTCCTTCCTGCTGGGACGATTGGCCTTGTGTATGTTACTAGATAACACGCAGCTGTTGGGAAAGTGTTACAGGGGAACAAAGAGGTGTATTACAAGACTGAATCTGCTATTGTATTTGAACTAGCCTGAAACCTTGAAGAAGTAACTTTTACAGAAAGACATTATAACTGACCAGGTGGTTAGCAAGGCCGTATTGTTCCCAGAGGAAAACTTTTTAAAATATATAGCATCAGCAGTTTTATGAAAAGATACTGTAAACTAAAGTGATGTAGATGCTCTGTGACTGACCACGTCAGTAAGGTGGGCATAAACTAGAAGGTAGAAACTATAAGAATTGTGTACTTCCTGCTTCATGTCAGACAAAATTCTCTACTTGTACGTTTTTTGCCTACTGTTGTACACTAGTAAACTTTTGAACCTGAACCTCCTGTGTATTGATCTTTTATTTTATTTAACAGTTTGGTCCTTCTTAGCCGGAAATCCCTCAGAAAGCTGCAGATCAGAGTGTACCGGTGGTCGAATACTGCGCAGGAGAAGCTACCGAAACAGTTCTTCTTGAGTGAAAAGACCTCCGACTGAATTGTCGTTTAAAGAGGCTGGCCACTTTCTGATCTGTGGCCGAAGAGCGGATCCTGGACTGTTCAGTTCAGGAGGCTCAGGTAGGAAGATTTTTGTCTTTTTTCTGTTTTAGATCAGGGACTAGGTTACAGTGAATATTGTTGTCAAGATTTGTTATACAGATCAGGGACAAAAGGAATTACTGTGTATTTGGTCATAGATCAGGGAAACAGAATAAGGTAGGCAGTTATTCTAGATAAACTGTGAAAAGAACTGAAATTGTGGTACCACGTGATAAGAAGGGTTACGTAACATTTTCTTTTAGTATGGGAAATCAGTGCACTAAAACATTGCGAGATCCGCCCCTAACCGAAGAGGCAAAATATATGCAATCAAACGTGCTGATAATGTTAGGTATTACACGAAGTGGGTTAACAAATATGAATTTGATGGTAAATTAGATAAACCTTCACTGGTTAAACTCCTTAAGCAACTTAAATCTGATGCGGAAGGTCAGGCAAAAAAAGCAATGGCAATTAGGCATTCCTCAGGCACACAGGTGGATTGAGGAAGTAAACCGTAGAGAACAAAAGACTAAAAATTCAAAGGCATTATTCTTAGATAAAGAGGATAATAACATAGTAATAGCAATGGCTCCTCCTCCCCCGCCCCCTCCCATGTCTTTTTCAGGATATGAAGCGGATGGACAAGCTGGTCCGCCTCCACGTTATCCTGATGTCACAATGAGACCAAAATCGTTTGTTAGAGATCCTATTGAAACTAGGTCCCGAACACGTAAAACACTTGGGGACACAGAATCATATAAAATAGAGAGTAATCTACAAGATGAAAATGAGGAAGAAATATGTCCACTTATAGAGGTTCCAAATCCTCAGGCAGGACAGGTAGGGCAGGACCCAACTCTTTTAGTATATAGACCATGGACACCGGATGATACCCGGAAAGCTACAGAGGGAATTCCCCATCCGAAAGTTAATTTTACGAAATTCTTAGAAGAATTACAAGGTATGAGAATGAGTTACCACTTGACTGGGGAAGAAGTAGAAAAGGTAGTTAGACAAATTGTAGGCCCGGACTGGCACATGATTTGTGGCGCCTGGAATCCTCGTAATGCAGAGCTCAAACCACTCCCACATAGTGACGCAGAACTAGACAATAGAGTAAAAGGTCTTACAGACCGAATCTCTGAAAAATGGAAACCTAGAGCAGATTGGACTTGCATTAACCAATGCATACAACAGGAAAACAAAACGGTAGATGGGTATTATGATAGATTATTGGAATGTTTTAATAACCATAGCGGTATGACTGTTCCTGAAAATCAAACACATGACTCCCCGTATGAACAGCAACTGAAAAATGCGTTTTTAAAAGGTTGCATCACACCTATCAGTAGCTTCATTACGAGGCATATGATAGATCATCGAACAAGTAGGTTACAAGCCTTACTTGAATATGCTAGATATGCTGAGAGACACTTTAATAGTAAAAAGAAAAAGAAGGCACAAGTCTTCACTGCTGAAGACAGAGCTGAAGTATTTGTGTTGCAGTCAGGTAAAAAGGGAAAGAAAAATGCCCAGGGAAATAAACAATCTAACAAACGGTCAGAAGACTTTGAGGAAAGGAAAAAGAGAGGTGAATGCTTTAAGTGCGGGAAGAAGGGACATTTAGCGAGGGATTGCAAACAGAATAAAAAGGTAACTACAGAAGACAAGGGTGATGAGGACTGACTATATGATAGTGATGAAAGTCAGAAATCATCAGGGAAGGTCAATAAACAGAGGACAAATGTAAACGTAATAGAAGGAATAGAGGAAGTGCAAGTAGATATGGAGGATGAAAAAGGTGACATTCTAGATTTGGCATTACTGAGCTTAGAGCTCTACATGGCAGACACAAAACCGGAAGTAACACTTCTGGTGGAGGGAAGGGAAGTTAAATTCCTGTGTGACTCAGGAGCGTCACAGACCCTTTTACACCCCTCCAAGTTACCGGAGCACTCCGAATCACTGGATTATATATTAGTGAAATCCGCAAATGGACAGCTATACCAGGAACCACTTTCCCATGATATAGCAATAACTGACCCTGTTTCAGGTATGACTCAGAGAAGCAAAATTGTAGTTTCTGCAAAATGTCCAGTAAACCTATTGGGTAGAGACCTTATGCAGATATTTGGCATAGCGGTAGTTCCAACCATGCAGGGTATGGAGGCACAGAGGCAAATGGATACTTTCATGGTGCGATCAGAGGGTGAGACTTTTTACTAGTATAGCCAGGACCTGGTTACAACTGGTCCAGGGGCAGTAACCGAGGAACTGATGAATGTAGCCATCAGTAAAGCCCCCTCCCTTGACACTGACCGACAGCATTTGTTACACTGTACACTATACTACTGTAGCACACCAGGACCTGATAAAGAATATGAGCAAGAGTTGTTATTCAAGAATCCTGCAAACAGATTAGTGTTACGTACTTTGTCTTGGGATACTGAGGGAAACAGTGTAGTAAGCTGTTCGTTACCTCAAGAATTCCTAGCATTATATAAATCCAATCGATTACCACATGTCAGCTTAACAAAGAACAAAAATGTAAAATGGGCAGACTTAGGAGAAAAAGTAACAAGGTGGGAAAAACAGACTGACTCAGAATTATCAGAACAGGGAATACAGAAACAAAAGTTAAACTGGTTGACGCAGACGCACCCAGCTGTACACTTGCAATCTAGTGAGGACAGCTGATTAGCATTTTTACTAGAAGAAGAAGAAAAAGCCTTGTGTGATATACCAAAGATTCTTTGGTCAACAGGCAAGTCAGACGTAGGACTTGTTCGAACAGCAGGACCGGTTACTATTACACCGAAATCAGCATTTAGACCACAGAAAAGACAATACCCCTTGAGGAAAGATGCAGAAAAAGGAATCAAGCCTATAACAGCAGCATTACTCAAAGAAAAAGTACTGGTAGAATCTCCTGATTCACCATGTAATACACCCTTATTTCCTGTTAAAAAAGCAAACGGGGAATGGCGGATGGTTCAGGATTTACAAGCTGTAAACAATGCAGTAATACCTAGAGCACCTACGGTGCCAGACCCACACACCTTGTTAAATGATCTGAAGCTGCAACAAAAATATTTCTCTGTAGTAGATATAAGCAATGCTTTCTTTTCAATACCTATACATCCTGATAGTCAGTATTGGTTTGCATTTACATTTCAGGGTAAAAGGTATACCTATACTCAGCTACCACAGGGATATTGTGAGAGTCCAACGATATTTGCACAAGAAATGGCTAGCAACCTGGCAGGGTTCACCCCATCAGGTGGTAGTCAAATTCTACTTTACGTAGATGACATTTTGCTAGCAGCCCCCACCCAGCAGCAATGTAGGGAGGATACCATAGCGCTATTAAAATTCTTAGCAACACAGGGACATAAAGTAAACAAAAGTAAGTTACAACTTTGGAAAAAACAGGTTAGATACCTAGGATATGTAATATCCAATGAAGGTAGAATATTAGACGAGGACAGAAAAACAGCAATTTTACAAGCACCCAAACCAGCAACCAAGAAGGAAATGATGTCCTTCTTGGGGACAACTAATTTTTGTCGAAGTTGGATACCGAACTATGCTTTAGAATCTACTCCACTGGCTGATTTAATATATAAAACACCAATGGCAGCACAAGATTTATTACAATGGACACCCGAAGCAGAAACAGCTTTCTGCAGACTAAAACAGTTGATAGCTTCTTCATTAGTTTTAGGACTTCCGAATGACCATAAATGGTTCTTTCAGACCGTAGATTGTAGACAGGGATATATGACGTCAGTTCTGATGCAACAACATGGGGATAAGCAACTCCCCATAGCTTACTATTCATCACAGTTAGACCCAGTGGCATGATCTTTGCCTCACTGTGTACAAGCAGTGGTCGCAGCTGCAATGGCAGTACAGGCCTCGGCCTCAGTGGTATTATTCCACCCTCTCATGTTGAGAGTGCCTCATGCAGTCGCGATAATTTTACTACAAGAAAAAGTAGCATATCTCTCTCCTGCTAGACATCTTTCGTGTATGACTATACTGCTGAGCCAACCTCATATGGCAATTGAACGATGCATGACAATAAACCCGTCAACATTACTTCCAACTCCTGTGGATGGCATACCACACAGCTGCCTGCAGGAAATTGAGCAAATAACCTTGCCCAGACAGGATCTCACAGATATGCCCTTGGATGATGCCGAGGTGACATATTACGTGGATGGCTCATGCAGAAGGGGCCCTACAGGGAAGAATCTAGTAGGGTATGCAGTAGTTACAGATACGGAAATTTTAGAAGCCCAACCCTTACAGCATAACCTATCTGCACAAGCAGCAGAATTGATAGCTTTAACACGAGCTTGTACTCTAGCGAAAGACAAATGTGTAAACATATATACTGACAGTCAGTATGCTTTCTCTACAGTACATGTTTTTGCGCAACAATGGAAAAATAGGGGAATGATAACATCTAATGGCAAACCGATTAATCATGCGCAACTTATTTTGAACCTATTGGAATCTATTCAGTTACCTACAAAAGTAGCTATTTGCAAATGTTTAGCTCATACAAAACAACAGGATAGAATTTCGAAAGGTAATGCAAGAGCTGATGCAGCTGCAAAGCAAGCTGCTTCAGACTCAGAAGCTTTACTTTTAAACGAGGAATTACAACCCTCTGAGATTTTAGATCTAGAAATGTTAAAAACAATGCAGACGCTTACTACAAAAGCAGAAAAACAAAAATGGGAGGAACGAGGTGCAATTCTCGAAAATGGACTGCATGTCTCCAAAGAGAAAAAAACAATATCGCCGTCTAATTTATTTAGATATGCAGATTTGTTGAGCCATGGGCAGTGCCATGTCTCAACAGGGGGGATGGTACAGTTAGTAAATCAAATATTTCAAACATACGGATTCATTAACTACACAAAAAAATTTTGTGCAGCATGTCATACTTGTAACAAACACCATGCACAAGGGGCATTTAAACCTAAGCAAGGAAGTTTTCCTATACCACCATATTTGTTCCATACTATCTATATGGATTTCATAGAATTGAGTAAATGCGAGGGGAAAAAATATTGTTTAGTAATTATAGATATGTTTTCTAAATGGGTAGAAGCTTTCCCAACCAAAAATCCGGATGCAGCAACAGTGGCAAAATCCCTAGTAAAGGAAGTAATCCCTAGGTTTGGCATACCGGAAAGGATTTATAGTGACAATGGGACACATTTCGTAAATCAGACAATCCAGCAACTTGGGAGATTCTTCAGGATCTCCTTGAAAAATCATTGTGCCTACCACCCACAGTCTGCAGGGCTGGTGGAAAGGTACAATGGAATTCTTAAAAATAAACTTAGGAAGTTAGTCAGTGAGACCCAAAAAAGTTGGATTTGCTGTTTGCCTTTGGCACTGCTGAGCATGAGAACAGTTCCAAATGTAAGGGGTTTGACTCCCTTTGAAATGGTATTTGGAAGGGCATATTATATGCCGCAGTGGAAAGCTCTCATGCCTGCAGAGCAGGAGGCTGACAGTTCATTAGCTAGTTATATGAGGAAACTGTTAACAAATAAATCTGTTTTGCAGTTTAACTCTTTTTCAGATAAAGGACAGACCAGACCGTTGGAAGCAGTGTTGGCTCCGGGGACGTGGGTGTGGCTGAAGGTGACGAAGAGGAAGAATTGGGCGAGTCCAAAGTGGGAAGGACCGTACCAGGTACTGTCGGCGACGCCTACTGCAGTCAAAGTTGCTGAGAGGACGTCCTGGGTCCATTTGACGCACTGCAAACCGGTAAAGAATTTTCAACTTGATAAACACTTTGTGACTGATACACAACAAGGGCAAAATGGCCAAGAACAAAGCGAGTAAAAATACAGATCAACCCCAGAGATGTTGCTTAATCATCTTGTTGAGTATACATTTATTGACTATAATCGTGACAATTTTCCTCTTGTTGTGGTTTTTCCTGCATTCAACCACACAAGTGAAAGTAGAGAGACGTGATGAACTGTCTATAGACTGGTATCCAAACTTTAACACATACCTAGCTATGAAGCGTGTATATGTAGAGACTATGAACATTTCAAATTGATGGGTTTGTACAGCTATACCAACAGCATATGGAGGACTATTAATGTCCGCTGTCCCTCTGGGGATAAATGAGACTTGGGAGAATTTGCTTTTTGACACAGGAATTGTGAGATCACAAGACAAAATAGCATTGTTCTTACCTGTCACACAGAAGGGAATTGTGTGTTTTTATAAGAATGACACTCTCCAAGTGGGTTGGAGTAACTGTAATATAACCATATCTTATAAATGTTACATTAAAGTTAAAGATAAGGGCACTGTTTGCAATACCAACTATGATTCATATTTGAGTTCAATGAAAACAACATTAGGCGAAATACGGAAAAAAATTGTCTATCATAGATAAGAAAATGTTTCATGCAGAACTGACCCGCATCAGTACTAAAGTAGAAAATTGTTATTTTATTTGTGGGAAAAAGGCATATAAATGGCTACCTGAAAATTGGTCCGGCAGTTTTTTTGGGTTATCTGGTTCCGGCCATAAGACATACTGCAGAATTACCTCTAGGTAAGATACGAAACATAAGAGACGTAGCCCGGAAACCTGAAGGTCCAGTCGAGAAACCTGTAAATCCAGTGGGACAAATTGAAGCTGGCTGGAAAGACCATAATTCCATGAAGGACAAAGACAAATTGACTCATATGGACTTGAGTGACAGTGTCATATCTTGGGCAGGAATACTCCCAGCATATGGAGCAGTCAAATCAATCTGGGAGTTGAGGAAATTGTCGAAACTTCTCGAAGTAATGAGTAATGCAACTTTTTCTGCTTTCGAACTAGTGACTGATGAACTGAATGCAATGAGAACTGTTGTGCTACAAACTCGGATGGCTCTTGACTTCACCCTAGCGGTGAGGGGTGGTACGTGCGCAGTTATCAAAGAAGAATGCTGTGTGTTCATTCCAGATAATAGACATGAAATAAATAACCACCTAGAGGTAATACAGCAAGCATCGGCCATGACTGAACCAGGCCCAAACCCACTGACAAACTTTTTCCAGAATCTGTTTGGGGGGTGGGGTTCCATCCTAATGAATATTCTGACTGCTATTTGTGTGGGTATACTCCTATTAGGAGCATGTGTTTGTTGTGGGATTCCCTGCATAAAAAGATTAATCAAAGATTTCATTGATATATCTGTTACTGAAACTTTGTACCAAGACATTGAGTTTGAAAAATTAATCTCAGATGAAATTCTTTCTGAAGTATAAACTAAATGACTCACCTAGTTGAAAATCCTTGAAGGAGAAGGTTAGGAGATGAAATTACATTGTTCATACTTCAAAATAGAATAAAAAGTATTAATGGGGGGAAAATGTTAGAAAAATATGTATTTGAACATGTGTGAAGTGCTAGTTTAAAAGCAAGTAGTATGTAATGCATTTTATTCTATTAATAATATGACAATAAGAATGAATTCATATGTAATTGCTAGAAGCTTTTTGGAACTGCAGTGTACCTTATTGCAAGTTGGCCTCTGACCCTGGCAGCTGCTAGCTCAGCAAGTTCTAATGTTTATGCTTTTCACAAATGATTATCTGCTGGGTCAGGAAATTAAATGTGTGAAATAATGAAAATCTTCTGCTCCTTCCTACTGGGACGATTGGCCTTGTGTACGTTACTAGATAACACGCAGCTGTTGGGAAAGTGTTACAGGGGAACAAAGAGGTGTATTACAAGACTGAATCTGCTACTGTATTCGAACTAGCCTGAAACCTTGAAGAAGTAACTTTTACAGAAAGACATTATAACTGACCAGGTGGTTAGCAAGGCCGTATTGTTCCCAGAGGAAAACTTTTTAAAATATATAGCATCAGCAGTTTTTATGAATAAGATACTGTAAACTAAAGTGATGTAGATGCCCTGTGACTGACCACGTCAGTAAGGTGGGCATAAACTAGAAGGTAGAAACTATAAGAATTGTGTACTTCCTGTTTCATGTCAGACAAAATTCTCTACTTGTACGTATTTTGCCTCCTGGTGTACACTAGTAAACTTTTGAACCTGAACCTCCTGCGTATTGATCTTTTATTTTATTTAACAGACAGTATACTTAAAGTACCTGTCAGTAACTTGAAATAAAAGTTAGAAAATGGTTTTGCTTCACAGAACAGTTATGTGTGTCTGGTTTTAACTTTAAATGCTTAGGCATTCTGCTGGACTCTTCACTGTAAATGAAAACTCACATACAAAATCTATTGCTATTTTACATTGATTATGCAAAGTGTACAATATCTTCTTTCAAGCAAGAACAGCAATATAGAAAGGTATTCTAATGTCTTAAAATACAACCTTACCCGTTAACTAACATGGATTGTAAAAATATGGCTTAATTCTTCTAATATCTGCTTTACACAGCTCAGGGTAACAGGGTGTTGGATGTTATCCTAGCATTGATTGGGCACAGGGCACAAAGGCAACTTTTGAGTAAGATATTAGTCTGTGGTAGGTTGCACACACACACACACACACACACACACACACACACACACACACACACACACACACACACACACACACACACACACACACACACACACACCTATAGGTGGTTTGGAGGATCACCAGTCCACCTATAGTATCCCTCAGGCATATGGAATGACACCAGATCACCCAATGAAATCCCATGTAGAGACAGGAAGTGCATGATGAGTCAATACAGGAAGTGCCTCAGCCAGGAACAAGACTGGAGAACAAAGCAATAGCAGGCAGAAATGCTACTGCTCTGTCATTGCAAATTCCTCCCAAGAAGACTTGCGAAAGCCACAAAACTCTGGGCTAGGCTTATAAATGCCCTTGGACAGATAGCCTAGTATGAACCTATGAACCTATGAAACTTTGCATCATGATGTAGTGCAGAAGCTTGTCAAAATGATTCATTTTGAGGCAATGGTTGCCAGATGCAGCACTGTAAGCAACAGTCAACCTATGGCAAAAGTTGGTATGAAATCAAAAGCCTGTCAGCCAAGAGAATTGTATTTGCTATGTGTGTGTGTGTGTGTGTGTGTGTATGTCACACCAGTCTGCATGACCTTTATGTGTCTAACCTCCTTCTCGGTGGTGGCATGCATTCGTGTGTGGTGAAAGTTGGGGGGGTAACTATAAGGTATGAGGTACATTTGTAAAACCATAGCTGTAACCATGTCAAAACATAAGTACAAGGACTCGGTTAACATATTAATAAGGCCATACCTCTCAGCTGTCCAGAATTTTGCAGAATGTGCACATTTTTGCTTTATATTTTTCATCTTTTCCTCACAAAATTTTTGGCTATCTGGCAAATCACTGAGAATTGAAGTCACCAAACAATGATACACATTTGAGTTTTAGATGTTATACATTCAGAAAATGAATGTGAACACAAAATCTGTTATTCTAGCAGCTTTCTAAGTTTATAAGAGCAATATTTCAAATATGATTCTATGTTTTCACCTTTGTCCCCCATTGTTTTAGACTTTGTCCAGATTTCTTTCACTCAGATGTTGAGATGTATGAATAGGGCAGCTTAAAAAGTTAAACAGCAATATTAGGTGCACTTTTCAATAGATCAGTGGGTATTAATGAGAGTAAGTAAACATTGTACAAGGACTACAGAGAGAAAAATAACTGCACATTTCATTAAACTAAGAGCATGTCAGTCACTACCACACCTCAGTGCCACAACAGACCGGTGTGCAACAAAAATAACTGGGTGGAAATGCTGTTCTAGTTTTACAGGATGCATGGACAGCTGGCAGGTATTCCCATTCCAATCTGTAGATCATAAGAATGATGTCCTTACATTATATTCATTACAAATGGGGTTCCCTACCATGACTCTGCCCGACAGGGGCACAGGAAAATAATTTTCTTGGGTGGCGAAAGCCAGGGTACCTTTTTGGCTAGGCTTGTATAGGCCCTATGGCCGATAGCCTAGTACCTACCTATGATCTTACGAAGACCACTATCTGGCCAGTTTACCAAAGCCTACCATTACTTTGAGGTACTGTGAACATCCCCTACACACTTCTTTCTTAGCATAGGGTATAAAGGTGACATTCAGGTGCACCATCCTCAGAACTTCTTTGCCGCCAGTCTGAACACTATTTTTAACCATCGTTCTGTTACCTCCATCTGTTTTTGCCATTTTTGTGGTTATTGGCTTTCCAGTGATTTATCCTGTTTCTAAAGTCCCCACTGCTGCAGATAAGTACCCTGTTGGGTTTTTTGTTCTTTTTTTAATGTTTTGTGCTGTTTGGGGTTAATGCCATCCAGGAAGTGTAAATGCCAGTGTGGGAGACTGATTCCCCATGAAGACTACCACAACAAGTGTCTTTTTGCCAAGGTGCTGCTCACGACCATATGTCTTGTTCAATTTGTTAGGCATTAGTCCCTAAAACTCATCATACTAGGATTTCTTCCCTTTAATTGTATCTTAAGAACCAGCATCTTAAGCTTCTTGCAGAAGACATTATGGATGGAACTTCCTGCCCCAAGAATCAGCCGTCAGGGAAGAAGAAGATGCGCAAGGTAAAACTGGAATCTTCTGCTATCCAGCCTCTGTCGGAAGTTTCTTCCCAAGTTATTACGAATCTGTAGGCTCACCCAGTTGTTTTGGCAGATTCTTCTACCACATCTAGGTTGGAGGCCAGTGAGGATCTGATGGGCAGCACGTCCAATGAGGCTTTGCAGGTGTCCATTTTGGGCATTCAGGGGGAACCATGGTTGACTGTTTCCAAGGGTTCTAGAAGAGTTCCACGGTTTTTCTTTAGAGAAAAGGTTCCAACTACAGTTATGGACTGTTGTCCTGAGTCTGGACCTTCTCAGGTTTCTAGGATGGGTGTCCCCCTAAAAAAGAAACAGAAAACTAATCACATTTCTTCTGTTCCTTGGGATCGACAAAATGAGTGGCAGACTTTAACTAAGGGGTTGTTTAGTGCTTTACTGTTGTTAAAGCCTCGGTTACACCCCTGCAATGGCCCAGTAATCACTAACAGCAGTGAGGGATGTGCACATTGGGAAGATGACAATTACACACACAATAAATTATAATATAGGGTTAAGATCTCAGCAAAGTGGTCAAGCCAAAACCTCCAGACCCTCTCTGTCCAACCAGTGCTTTGTGTCCCTGCCCAAGTAGCTGACACACATGCACACGATGAGATTTGATTTATATACAAACACACAGGCACTCCTGGGGAAGGCTGGCATAGGTTCACTAGCTATGCCCCGTTCTGCCCAGACTATAAGGTAAAAATCGATGCCACCAACCACTCTTACTTATCAGGTACTATAAGGCCCTTCCCAAAGGGTGACCAGTTATACTGTGCAATGTTATCATTATCATTATCTAAATGGTAAGTGTGACCTACAACAAGACCATTAAAGAGTGGCCTGTACAGTGTCACCAAATACATATACAAGTACTCTAAGGGCTTAAATATCACTAAACAAACCATCCAGAATTGAAAGGTTTAAATATATTTAATAATAAATAATAAAAGAACAACACAATATGCAATAACTCAGCACAGTGACAACAGAGGTCAGAATCAGAGGAAATATTTTAAAACAGCATTGCTGGATGGTCTCACATAAATACAGCAAACATCTAAACTAATCTTACTAAGCTCCTATCTATCTCTAGGAGAAATCACAGTAATCTAAGTCTTACTTACAGAGCAACATGCAGGCAGAAGTGCTGGGTGAAAATTTCTAGGTCCAAAGACAAATACAAAATGTACAGACTCACTCTCTGAGATAGTTCTTAAGTTACTATCAAACATTTCTGCTGGGTTATCTCATATTACATCATTCTTTGTCCCCTCTGTGTCAAAAGTACTTATTTCTTCAGAAGTTTGCCTGGAACTGGAAGTCGTAAAACAGCCAAACGCCTTTACATTTGAAACTTGTAATTATTTCTGTTTCCAGACAATAGAAAACCCTCTATCACTAGATATCATGTCTCTTTGCTGTATTAACTAACTTTACAGCACATCGTAAAACTCTTTACTTTTCAACTTATTTTCTTAGAGTTTTGCAAGTTAATTCTGAATGTTCCAACTTCTAGCATGAAAACATACATTTGCATAGGCATATAGCGCATGTACATTTCTGCTCTTCTCCAGCAAGGTTCACTGTGGTGACAGTCTTGACGCTTAGCACATAACATACAGTTTAACACCCACTTCCGCACCAGCAGTTTAATACACACATAACATATAGTTTTTTTACATTTGTAAGACAAGCATACAAATTATATTACTATTCCCAAATGACGTAGAATTATTTACAAAATTCCAGCTACCTGGGCTGGCAGCCTTCATAGCCTCCTCAAGGGGTTTTGGTTCCTGCACCTCCTTGGCCCTGTTCTTCCCCTTAAAGCCCGGAGTATTGAATTTTTCTGAGGAAGAATTGGATTCTGATGATGACTCCCTTGCTTATTCTACCCAGATTCTTTCTCCTTTAGACTACGGGTCTGAGGAGGAAGACTCTCATACTCCTTCTGAGGACATTTCCTTTGGGGACACAATCTCTAGGATGATGGAATTTTTTAAGTGGGATTGTGCTTAGGTCTCGGATATCCATAAGAGGTACTATTAGTTACTGCAGATGGAATATCCTAAACCTGCGGCCATTCCTCCTGTCTTGGCTGTTTAACTGGATGTTTTTTCCAATGCCTCTAAAGTGCCGGATTCTCTGCCCCCTGCTCCCAAGAAGTGTGACAGGTTTTATAGGGTGCCTGAGGATTGTTCATTTTTGTTTAAATGTCATTCTGCTGACCCCTATGTGGTGTTTGTAGCCTCTGATAAGCCATCTCAATTGCTTCCTTCGTCCAAGTTACTGCCTTCGACAAGGGCAGTAGAACCATGGACAGGCTGGGAAAGAAGGTTTATACTTTTGCTACCCTAGCTTTTAGGGCTATTAATTATCAGATCCATATCTCTAGGTATGTCTTGGTTCTTCTTTCTCAAGCTTGTCAGATTCTTTCTGAATCTTCTGTTCTTTCCTTGCTTGGGACTTCCTTTCAGGTAGTTTGTCATTCTATCAAATGTAATTATGATGCAGCAGGTACCTCTTCTAGGGCTGCTGCTTTTGGTTCACTTCTAAGGAAGTATTCTTAGCCTAGGCTTCAACCTTTGCCCAAATTTTATTAAGGCTAAGTTGATGGATACTCCTCTGGATAATAAATTATTATTTGATGAAGCAGCTGCTGGTTTATCTAAGTCTCTTCAGGACAAAGGGAAGGCTTTACAGGATTAAGCATGTCTTTGTTTCTCCTGTGTCTAAATGTCAGGGAAACTACCCTTCTAAGCCAGCGTTTGTTTGTAGGCAATCTATCCCTCCTTCTAAAGGTAAAAAGGGTAGTAAACAGACTCCTCCTGCTAAGGCCAATTATACTGCAGGGATTCTTAAGTCTTCCTTTCCTGACAAACTAGGTGCTGTCTGAATATCCACCTGTTTCCAGCCATATTCCTCGTTCTCTTTGCCTTTCTCTTTCCCTTCCTGTTTGACTCTGAATCACCCAGGATTCTTGAGCTTTGTCAGTCATTTGGCAGGGGTAATTCATGGTCTGGTTTACCCACCCTTCTTTTATGGGAATTCCTCATACTCCTGCAGAACAGCTTCCTTTTTTTCCCAGAGGTTCTTCAAGACCTCTTGTCTCAGTGTACTATTCAAGAGGTGCCTGTGTCCCAAAGGGGTTCAAAAATGTTTCTATTGCCAAGAAAAGAAGGTAGTTGGAGACCTATTCTAGACTTCTCCCATCTAAACACTTTTCTGAAGGTGCCTTCCTTTTAGATGTTGTCCCTTCAGTCTATTTTTCCTCTCTAGCTCCCTCAGACCTTTCTGGTGTCTCTGGACCTCAAGGATGCTTATCTCCTATTCCAATCCACCCGCTTTTCAGGAGATTTTTTTTCATTTCACTGTTGCTTCCTGGCATTTTCAGTTTTGTGCTTTGCCTTTTGACCTTTCTACTGCCCCAAGGGTATTCACCAAATACCTTGCTCATGTGATTGCCTTTTGCAGGCTTCAAGGAATCCAAATCTTTCCTTATTTGGATGACCTTCTGATGCAAACATCCTCTCCAGAGGTCCTTTTGCAAAATCTTCATTTTAACATTTCTCTTCTTCAGAGCCTGGGGTTCACAATAAACTTAAAAAAGTCTTCCTTGACTCCTTCTCATGATCATGTCTTTCTGGGTTGCAGGATTCAAACGGTACCAGTTCTGGCATCCCTTCCTCCTCTAAAGGCACTAACTCTCATTTCTTTCTTTCAAACTCATTTTCTCCTTCTTTTGGCCTCCATTACAGCCAGGGAGTTTCTGAGAGCTCTGGGGTTCATGGCTTCTACCATTCTGATGCTCCCTCTGGCCAAACTCCACATGAGGAAGTTCCAGTGATTTCTGAAGTTGGTGTGGCTTCAGCATGTGCATCCTCTAGACTTTCCTGTTCCTCTTCTCCTGTGTCTCAAGAAGGAGCTTCTGTGGTGGATTCAGCAGTTGTCTCTGAATCCAGGGTTCCTTTCTCAACCTGCTCTTCCCTCTTAGGATCAGTTCACAAATGCTTCATATGTGGAATGGGGAACAACGTTTGGCTCCCTGAGGGGTCAGGAAGTGTGGTCACCTTATCAACAGAATGAGCACATCAATGTCAAAGAGATGAGGGATGTTATGCTGGCTCTTCATGCCTTTCATCCTCTCTTCTCTCCAGGGCCTCTCAAGGTATTCACACACAGAACCACCGTCATGTAGTATATCAACAAACAGGGGGGTAGGAAATCTTACTGTCTTTGTCAGCTGGCACTTCTGGTATGGGATTTGGATATCCAATTTCAAGCAACTCTTCAGGCAGTTTAAATTCCTTCAGATCAAAACATTGTGTCAGACAATCTGAGCAGGTTCTTCACTCAATCCCACAAATGGATGCTTCACAGGGATGTGTTTCGGGACATTGTTCACCAGTGGGGTACTCCTCAAGTAGATCTCTTTGCCTCACCTCTGAACAGACAACTTCCTCTGTTTTGTGCTGGAGTCCCAGGTCCTCTCAATTTCTTGGAAGTAAATGTTTCTTTATGTGTTCCCTTCCCCTTCCTCTCATTCTAAGAATCCTGTTGGAGATTCAGC
This sequence comes from Protopterus annectens, assembly GCF_019279795.1. Taxonomy (NCBI): domain Eukaryota; kingdom Metazoa; phylum Chordata; order Ceratodontiformes; family Protopteridae; genus Protopterus; species Protopterus annectens. The sequence continues at coordinate 1,778,810,633 of NC_056739.1, read as the reverse complement.
AAGATGCTCCCAAAATCTTGGTGACTCCCTTTTGGCGGTGACAGCACTGGTTCCCTCTACTTCTGCATCTAGTCAAGGGCAATCATCACAAGATTCCTCGCAGGGTGGATCTTCTCACACAAGACAAGGGGTCCCATATCTATCCCCACCTGCCCACGCTTCAACTGACACTGTGATTTATACGGATTTGATACTTCATAGACACCTTTTTTTCTGAGGACATGCTGCAGGTCATGTAAAAGGCCAGTAAACCTACTACTAGGAAATCCTACTTGTCTAAATGGAAGAGGTTTTCTATTTGGTATATTTCTCATGACCTGGACCCACTTTCTGTGAATGTTCCTTTGGTTCTCTTATTTATGTGAGTTGCTCAGTGCTGGTTTGGCCTATTCTTCTATTAAGGTCCACTTATCAGCTCTTTATGCTTGTCTACTTTAACTCCCCAGTTAGCGTCTAGATTTCAGGCTAAGCAATTTCGTAATGGCGTCCTTAATATTAGATCTCACAGGAAGTCTGTTCCTTCTCCCTGGGATCTTTATTTCATTCTGGAAAAATTGCCTCAGGCTCCTTTTGAGCCTGCTGTTTCACTTCCTTGCAACACCGTTCTTGGAAGACAGTTCTTTTGTTAGTTCTTACTTCTGCCAGACGGGTGTCTGAGTTGCAAACCCTTGGGGCTTGTCCACCTTTTTTGAAATTTCATGAGGACAGGGTGTCCTTGCATACTAAATCTTCTTTCATGCTCAAGGGGGTTAATGAGTTGCCATTTAATCATTCTATTAATTTGCCTGATTTTTTGCCCTCTCCACACTCAGACAGTGAGAGGGTGCTGCTTACCTTAGATGTGCATAGACAGCTCAAATTTTATTTGGATAAAACTAAAGCTATCAGAAAATCTGACCAGTTACTTGTTTTCTTTCATCCTAGGTCTAGGTTTGGTTGTTTCCAAGCAAACTATTTCCACTTGGATTTCAAAAGCTATTTCCTTTTGTTATACTTTTCATGGTGAGAGCCTTTCTTCTTCTGTAAAGGTTCATTCTGCTAGAACTGTGGCTTCTTCTGGTGCTTTTTTCAAAGGCTTAGACACTAATTCTGTTCTTGAAGCTGCTACCTGGACTTCTCTGCATACCCTTACCAAACATTACCAGTTAGATGGCATCTCCAGAGCTGGGGCTGGTTTTGCAGATGACATTCTTCATAGCTTCTTGGAAGGTTCTGCTGCTGCTTTCTCCTCCAAGTTTCCTCTTGAGCTTTGACACTCTCCAATTTGAGATGAATACTACAGGGGTGAATGTAAGGACATATTAAGTTGTGTAAAATCTTAGCATAACAGTAGAGGTCCTTGCCTTCACCACTGCAGTATACACTCCCTCCCACCTCCTACCCTTTCTTCCTTCCTGGATGTGCAGATTCTCTTTGGTTTTCCTTGGACTGCTGTTCCTGCTGGGGCAATCAGTTCTGAGGATGGTACATCTGAACGTCACCTTTATGCCCTACGCCACACAAGGAGTGTGTAGGTAAGGTTCAGTGTACCTGAAAGCAACCATAGACTTTGGTAAACTGGTCAGACAGTGGGCTTCACAGCAGGGAATCTGAATTGTAAGGAATACTGCAGCAGTGAAGGCAAGGACATCTACTGTTATGGTAAGATTTTACACAACTGTACTATTTCTTCAAAAAAGACTGAGTTAACTCTAAAACACAGCCCTGCAGGCCTGTGTATCACAATAAATAAGTATTTTAAATGTTTGTACAGCATTAACAGAAAACACCAAGACTGGATTTAAAATGTTAAGACAGTAGTGCGTATGTGCAAAACTACGGTTCTGACATAACATTATGAACGTCAGGAAAAATACTTGTTCAGTCCAGTGTTCCTCAGTTATCACACAACTTTCTTCATTTGTAAGAGCAATATCTAATGTTCATAGGTTAGTACTGGGCTTTTTAAGCCTAGCCAATTACTCCATGTGAGAATCAAACCTTGCAGCTTGTGTCTGTAAGGTAAACACCTTAACCATTATGCCACCCCTCCCACCCTTGTTTATTCATTACCATTAGGACTTCGGTTCTGTCCTCAGAACCGATACGGCTGTTTCCAAGCCCGTGCCAGCCAAAAATTCTCAGCTAAGACCTACCATAATGCCCCTCTCCTAGTTACTCCAGATCTCATTTGCCGCGTTCCTTGTCAGACGTGATAGCCATCTCTCTCAAAGCTAAGTGGAAAATTGTGATTTTTAATATAGTTTCTCCTCAAAATTTCTTATTTTTTAGCCAATTTAACTTTTTCTGACTGTCACTTATAACCTACTTCTATTCCCTACCCTTTACCTTGGTAATCAGATTTCTACCATTGTTGGTACTGTCCCCCTCTCCTGCCTTTGGTAGGCCCTTCCTTACCACTTGTGGTATTTTTTTAAATACTATTGTTGGTATTCTATCACTTTTTTCTCTCCCTTCTTTTGTTTTTTTATATTAGGACAGCTTTGTTTCCTTATTATGTCAGACAAAGCTAAGTTGGGGTTTAAACAGTGTGACAAGTGCGGGCGTAAGATGCCCAACTCAGACAGACACGCTCGTTGTGTCTACGGTTTGGGCATGGACCATATTAAAGCTGACTGTGATATTTGTGCTAGTTTTAGTAATCATACACTAGTAGAATGTAAAAATAAGTTTATTTTAAAAGGTTTGATTAAGACACCTTTTTTGGAGGCTTTATCTGGGTTGAAGGTCTCACCCAATCCAAAGACCAAAAAACGTAAGGAAAAACAAAGTCATGAGACGTAATGCTTGGATGAGGTTGTGTGACTTCGCAGACCCCTTTAAGTCTTCCATCATCAATGCACCTGTCGAAGAATCTACACTTTTTGGACCTAAAGTATGAGACCCACTTGCATGAAGTGAGAAGGATAGAAAGACCTCGTCTGCTGTGGGCATACACTTTTCCTACCCCCAGAGGTCCTACTCCAGGAACCAGAAGGGAGGAAAAATGTGGTTCAAGAAATCCCAGGGATCTTTTTGTGAGACTCGTGGTGAGCAATCCTCCCGGGCAGAGGGGGAAACTCATCTGGAAGATGCCCCTTTTGGGGTAGAGGGGGTCCGCTTAACCAGGGTTCTAGAGATTCTTTCTATGGCAGACCCTACCAGCACTCCTGAGCAGCAGCCCGATTGCTTTCCTTTGGAAGCAGTCGGGGGTCATTTCTCTCTCTACCAGCCTGGCAACTTATTACTGTTGATGTTTGGGTGCAGAGAATAATATCCACAGGCTACCAAATATCATTCAATTTATCTCCCAGACTGTCAAACGAATCCCTGATGTACCACTCAATCAGAGGGAATTACCAGCCTTAGAAATAGAAAAGCTGCTAAGAAAAAGAGTCATCCAACCAGTCCCACCAGACCAGACAGGATCCGGGTTTTACTTGAGGTTCTTTTTAGTGCCAGTAAAGAAAGGGGACTGGAGAGCAATCCTGGATCTCAGCCTATTGAACAAATTTTTCAAACCTCAAAAATTCTGGATGGTCACGGTACAGTCCATTCTTCCCTTCCTAGGGAGGGACAACTAGATGTGGTCTATAGACCTCCAGGACATGTACTACCACATAAAGATGGATCACCGCTCCTAGAGGTTTCTCCGCTTCCGGATAGGAGCCAATCACTACCAGTTCAGGGCACTGCCATTTGGTCTCTTGACAGCCCCCCCAAGTGTTCACCAAATGTATGGCAGCTGTGGTAGCTCATCTTCAACTACAAGGATTCCAGGTGTTTCCGTATCTAGACGATTGGCTCCTTACCACTCTGACCAGGAATCTCCTAGTCCGCAGCCTCTCTTACACTCAAGGTCTCGCTCTCCACTTGGGAAGTACAATCAACAAGGACAAATCACAAATGTCCCCAGCAAAGACACTGTAATTTATTGGGGCAGTATTCGACACAACATCCTGTCAATCTTCTCTCCCCCTCACAGGCTTTCTAAAATAAGACACCAAATCCAAGACCTTCTTCCTCAGACCTATGTACCGGCATGCCTTGTACTTCAACTCTTAGGCTCCATGGTGGCTGCCATTACGTTAGTACCACTGGCGAGGTTGTAAATGAGAATCCTGCAGTGGCTCCTTTTCCGCACAATGGTCATTTTTAACTCACCCACTCGGCTACATGATACATCTTACAAACCATTGCAAGGAAAAAATGCTATGGTGGATGAAGCCACAAATGCATCTTTGGTATTGACCATTCTGTCTTCCCCAGCCCACGGCCACTATGACCATGGATGCTTGAGGGGACATTTACAGGGAAAGATGGTCCAAGACACCTGGTTCCCTATGGAGGCCAATTTGCACATAAATGTCCTGGAACTCAGGGCAGTTCTCTTAGCATTACAAGCGTTCCATGCATCCTTGCCTTCTGGAACCATTGCAATTCAGTCAGACAACATGTCAGTTGTCTGGTATATCAACAAGCAAGGCAGAACCAGGTCTTTCCCCCTGTGTTGGGAAGTCATGAAGATTTGGCACTGAGTGATAGCTTCCAACCACTTTCTTATAGCAACGCACATTCCAATTGAGTTCCAACCTTATTGCGACAATCTGAGCAGGAATATCCTGATGCCTCATGAGTGGTCCCTCATCCCTGTTAACAGCGGATCAGATCTTCCAACACTGGGGCAAGCTTTGCTGTGATCTGTTTGCTTTACTCCGAAACAACAAATGCAAAAGTTACTTTGCCCTGATCCCCACTCAGAAGGAACCCCCGAGGGATGCTCTAATGCTCAATTGGCCCCCAGGTCTTCTGTATGCCTTTCCCCATTTCCCCTCATTCCAAAATTTGAGAAGCAAAGTGATCCTCATTGCCCACTATTGCCCCGTCAAGTCTGGTTCCCATTTCTATGGCCTCATCTGATTCACAGCCTGTGGATCCTGGATCATTCCCAAGACCTGTTATCTCTTCCTCAGGGACTGATTCATCCCAATATCCACAGTCTCAAGCTCACAGCTTGGTTCCTCCACTTACAGTGATTGCCAGGCTGCCTGACATCCCATCTCCTGCCCGTGAAATTTTTCTGGCTTCACACAAACCTTCTACCAGGAAAGTTTATTCTAGTAAATGGACTAGGTTTTCTATTTGGGCCACAGATCAGAACATAGATCCCTTCTCTATGTATATTCAAAAGATTTGTCAATACCTGACAACTCTTTTACATGCAGGAGCCTCAGCATCAACGATCACTGTACATTTAGCACCTATCACCAATTTTCATAATGGATTTGATAATTCTTCAATTATGTCACACCACCTATGCAAGATATTTATGAAAGTATTACATGTTAAACCTCCGGTAAAGCCTCTCTTAGAACCCTGAGACTTGACTTTGGTGCTTCAGTCTCTCACAGGTCCTTCTTTCGAGCCCTTTGATTCATGTGATTTAAAATTTTTGTCATGGAAAGCCTTACTTCTAGTTGCACTTACATCAGCGAGAAGAGTATCTGAGCTGCAGGCCTAGAGTGTCAAGAGACCTTATGTGATCTTCCACACGGATAGGGTGTCCCTTCGTACTGACCTTTCTTTCTTGCCCAAGGTCATTTCTGGATTTTCCATTAACCAATCTATTGACCTGCCTGTTTTCTGCCCTCAGCATTCAAATAGAGGGGAGTACCTTTTGCACACCCTTGATGTGCATCGGCAGCTTTGTTGTTATTTGGACAGGACTAAACCTTTCAGGAAAACAGATCAATTGTATGTGGCCTTTTCAGAACCCAGATTGGGTAAACCTGTTTCCAAAGTGACTTTATCCTCCTGGCTTAGAAATGTCATTACCCTTATCTACCAACATAATAAGCTATCCTTACCTTCCAGAAGAAAGGCTCATTTTACCAGATCTATGGCTGCTTCTGTAGCATTTCATTCCAGAGCCTCTATGGATGATATCTGTGCAGCATCCACTTGGGCAAGACCTCATACCTTTATATCTCATTATAAATTGGATTTGGCCTCCAGGGGTGAGCAACTTTTGGTTCTATGGTGCACAGGAATATCCTTCCTGAAGGCCACACAGGATGGAAGTAGCTGTGGAATCTGTCCTAAAGGTAATGAGTAAACAAAGATTTACAACATCAGATAAAGAAGTTATGTCTTACCATAATGTTACATCTGTGTTGCAGATCTTTGTTCATTCATTACTTGCCGCCCTCCTTCTCCCTGCCTGGACTCCAGGTGGACTTTAGGAACTCCCGGTTAGGGTATTTGCTCAGACAGAGCCTTCTACTATTTTTGTATTACTACCTCTATTATATAGGGGCGGGCAAACTTGATCTGGAGTAACTAGGAGAGGGGCATTGTGGGTAGGTCTTAGATGAGAGTTTTTGGCTGGCGCAAGCTTGGAAACGGCTGTATCAGTTCTGAGGACGGAACCAAAGTTCTAATGGTAATGAACGAAGAAAGATCTACAACACAGATGGAACGTTATGGCAAGACATAACTTCTTTATTTAAAAACTTCCCCTATTTTTGGGCCTTTGTCAGCCCCCACCCCGTTATTTATGGCTTTGTCCAAATTTCTTTCTGTAAGAGTTTGAAAAGTATGACTTTAACTCCTTCCCTCTTAATCCCACCTAAAACTGTTGACATTTGGAGAAAAGGAGATGAATTACACTTAATCTTCTTCTTCTTCTTCTTTCGGCTGCTCCCATTAGGGGTCGCCACCGCAGATCAACTGTTTCCATTTCTTCCTGTCCTCTGCATCTTGCTCTGTCACACCAACCAACTGCATGTCCTCTCTCACCACATCCATAAACCTTATCTTTGGCCTTCCTCTTTTCCTGTTACCTGGCAGCTTCATCCTTAGCATCTTTTTCCTAATATACTCTGCATCCCTCCTCAGCACATGTCCAAACCACCGTAATCTTGCCTCTCTGGCTTTGTCTCCAAACCTTCCAACCTGGGCTGACCCTCTAATATACTTATTCCTAATCCTGTCCATCCTCGTCACACCCAGTGCAAATCTTAACATATTCAACTCTGCCACATTAAGCTCTGACTCCTGCCTTATTGTCAAAGCCACTGTCTCCAACCCGTATAGTATAGCTGGTCTCACTACCCTCTTGTAGACCTTCCCTTTCACTCTCACTGGTACTCGTCTGTCACAAATCATTCCTGACACTTTTCTCCACCCACGCCATCCTGCCTGTACTCTCTTCTTCCCCTCTCTTCCACACTCACCATTACTCTGAACTGTTGATCCCAAGTACTTAAACTCATTCACCTTCGCCACCTCTACTCCCTGCATCCTCACCATTCCTCTGTCCTCCCTCTCATTCACACACATATATTCTGTCTTAGTCCTGCTTACCTTCATTCCTCTTCTCTCTAGAGCATATCTCCACCTCTCCAGGGGCTCCTCCACCTGTTCCCTACTCTCACTACAGATCACAATATCACCTGCAAACATCATAGTCCACGGGGACTCCTGTCTTATCTCGTCTGTCAACCTGTCCATCACCATTGCAAATAAGAAAGGGCTCAGAGCTGATCCTTGATGTAATCCCACCTCCACCTTAAACTCATCCGTCACTCCCACCGCAGACCTCACCGCTGTCACACTACCCTCATACATATCCTGTACCACTCTTACATACTTCTCTGACACTCCTGACTTCCTCAAACAATACAACAACTCTTCTCTAGGCATCCTGTCATATGCTTTCTCTAAATCCACAAAGACACAATGCAACTACTTCTGACCTTCTCTATACTTCTCCATCAACACTCTCAGAGCAAACATCGCATCTGTAGTGCTCTTTCCTGGCATGAAACCATACTGCTGATCACTAATCATCATCTCCCTTCTTAACCTAGCTTCCACTACTCTTTCCCATAACTTCATGCTGTGACTGATCAGTTTAATCCCTCTGTAATTACTACAGCTCTGCACATCACCCTTATTCTTAAAAAATCACTTAATACAAAACGATAATAATCAGAGTTATAGACATCTTTGTTTTCATAAAATGTATACTAATTCCCATTCCCTTATTTTATCACTGTTGAAGTTAATAATACTAGTATTTTAAACGTCCCTGATGAAGTCATATCACCCTTATTTACATATTCACCCCTTCTAATCTTCCTTTACCATTAATTAAAACATGTATAAGATATCTATCTATGCCTAACTATCAGGAAATAATTCTATGCACGTTGCCGAGCACTAGTATTCGGTCTGCTGCTCTTAGAGCACCTTGAAAAAAAAAGCAATAGGACTGTTTTAATCACAAGTGCAGTGTAGTAGAGCAGCGGTAACATTGTTGCCTCACCGCAAGAGGTTTTCTGGTTTGATTCTCAGCTGGGGTGCTTTCTGTGTGGAATCTGCCTGTCCTCCTTGCATTTATGTGGGTTTCCTCTGGGTGCTCCAGTTTCCTCCCACATTACAAAACATGCATTTGGAGCTTTTCTCCCCGGGCCTCCGCAGAAAATTGGTTTTGATCCAAGTCGGACTTTCCCCGTTAACAAATTTTAAATAAATAATTATATTTTCTTTAACTGTATAGTAATATGATTGCTTAAATTCCTTAAACTGTAGTAATCTGTACAAATTGTTATGTTGCATGCCATCTTGTTTTGTTTTTGTATATCACTGTTTGTTTTTGTATAATACTGTTTGTATCTACTAACTGCCATTCATTAAATAAATAAATAAACTAAAGTACATACCCCGCCCCCTTTGTTTAAATGTGTGCGCATGTGCGAAGAAGGAAAAGAAAATGCACTGCCTGCTATCATCGGGAATGTGGCAATTTAGGGTTTTTCATGCAAAGCAGCCTAAAAGTGACGTCTTAGCCTATTGGAATACCTACAATCCTAAGCGGTCTCGTTCTGCTTAATACAGAGAGAACATTTGATAAGGCCTTCTGTTCCTCCTTTTTCCCTTTCAAAAAGTAAAACAAAACTTTTTTTTTTTTTTTTTTCCCTTTCGCCTGAACCTTCTTGTGTTCTGACTGTCCTTCTCAAACATTTTGGAAATATACAGTATATTTCAGAGCATTTGTTATAACTGTATTTGCTATAACTGATTTAAGTATTTTTTTCTTGCTTTTTGATTATTTACTGCTTAGCGACTGCATTTTAGCCTGTTTATACAGCTCTGCATTCTATTTAAACTGTTTTTGTGTTTAACTGTTTTGCACTTTTAAAAAGTTAGTTGTTGCTTAATTTTACCTGTAGGCTAACACACTCAAGTGCGCTAGCCACTTAAAAGCATTTATAGCATTTACTGTCTGTTTTTTCTCTGTTTTCTGCAAAAAAAAAAAAAAAAATCTTGTTTTCCCGCCTTACTGAACTAGAATAGTCCAGTCTTCAGAGTTTGCTGATCTCTGGGCTTTGTCTTGGTTCCTGTGCTATTCCATATCCTTATTTGGATAAAAGGAAGCGTCTTTGTTCACCAGTGGGAGTGGGGAGCACTGAGCGGCCTATTTGTCCCTAGAGGAGTGGTTCCAGCCAGAAACTTGTAGTCTATTGGCCATTTTGGGTCAATTCCTAGATCTTTTCAGCCCCCTGTAATAAAGCCCGCTTTAGCGCGCTTGTATTCAATTCAGCACAGCTCCTCGTGGTGTCCTGCAGAGTTCTACAAGCAGCAGAGAGCAAAAGAGTGACTTTTCCGGGTTTAAGTATTTTTTTCTGGCTTTTTGATTATTTACTGCTTACCGACTGCATTTTAGCCTGTTTATACAGCTCTGCATTCTATTTAAACTGTTTTTGTGTTGATTAACTGTTTTGCATTTTTAAAAAGTTAGTTGTTGCTTAATTTTACCTGTAGGCTAACACACTCAAGTGCGCTAGCCGCTTAAAAGCATTTATAGCATTTACTGTCTGTTTTTCCTCTGTTTTCTGCAAAAAAAAAAATCTTGTTTTCCCGCCTTACTGAACTAGAATAGTCCAGTCTTCAGAGTTTGCTGATCTCTGGGCTTTGGCTTGGTTCCTGTGCTATTCCATATCCTTATTTGGATAAAGGGAAGCTTCTTTGTTCACCAGTGGGAGTGGGGAGCACTGAGCAGCCTATTTGTCCCTAGAGCAGTGGTTCCAGCCAGAAACTTGTAGTCTATTGGCCGTTTTGGGTCAATTCCTGGCTCTTTTCAGCCCCCTGCTATAAGGCCCGCTTTAGCGTGATTTAGCATGGAGATGCCCATAGAGCACCATCGGGCAGCGCCAGTTAAACTATTTCTGGCTCCGTAAAGTCTGCTCTTCAATTTTTCCCTTAGAACTTCTCTACTTGCAATCTAAACAGTCTATTCTCTATCTCAAAAGCTCAGCACTTGCTCCTAAAGCATTTTTATATAGGTAAAGTACTTGTATACTAAACAAAGTACTACATTAGCCTAGAATCCCCTTGAGTACCCATTTCCCTATAGGTCCCTTCTGACTCAGTTACACAGCAAACTTTTTCACTTTTTCTAGCATGTCGAAGGGTCAGTTGCTAGCGTCCTCTCCTGTTCAGCTGGTGAATCTGGGCATCTTGAGGCAATGTTACAATTGCCTCATGTACACAGACAACCCACTCCTTCTCCCACAAAACACAAATACATGTGAGAGATGCAACTATATAGCCAAACTGGAGGCTGAGCTCTCTCAACTCAGGACTGGCAAGACCAGACAGGAGGAGAAGGAAACCACACACCACACACCCAGTTTCACATAGAACTATCACAACTGCAAAACAAACACATAAACACACAAAACATACACGGAGGCACTGATCAAAAATCTACCAAAACTACAGAGGCCTCCAAAGCAGACACCCAAGCAACTGCCACCTCAAGACATAAGACATGCAACACATAGTTCTCAAAGTCAGTGTGCTAAACAGTCACAGCCCTTAAGGCCAAACACAATGCCAGACACACTTGTTATAGGTGACTCCATAGTCAGACACACTGACGTCCCACTCACCAGACTGAACAAGGAAAAGATCACAGTAAGCTGCCTGTCAAGCACTAGAATCCGCCACATAACACAAGCACTCAGGTCACTCCACAGCAAGTACAAGTATGACTCAGTCATTGTCCATGCCAGTGTGAACGACCTGAGACGTACCTCCCTGGACTACATGAAAAGAGACATAGAGGAGCTCTCAGATTATGTAGCCCAGGCCGGTATGACCCTGACCCTGAGCAGTATCCTACCCTCACCAAGAATGATGCCACAATACAGAGACAAAATGATCAGCTTTAATAATTGGCTTAATTACTGGTGTCATTCTAAGGGGATCCAATGTCTGTCTGCCTGGGATGACATGCTTGACAAGCCACGCTGCCGCAAGGGACGGCTTGCACCTGTCATCCCTGGGCTTCCGGATATTGGCAAAGGCTCTTGCCACCCCATAGTGCCTTTTTAGGCAAGGCTCAAATGATAAACCTACCGCCCTAGAAAACAAAAAATGGAGAAAACTTAGGGTAATACTGCTCAATGCCAGTAGTCTAAACCTCAAGATGCACGCCTCGGAGCCCTCCTCAGTATGGAGAACATCGATGTCTGTGCTGTGACTGAAACCTGGTTCAAGGCTCCTGAGAGCACCCCAGCACTATCAGGTTATACCTCATATCATGTGTTCCAGCCCCAAAATCCGGACGAACTACAAAAGAGGGGGAGTATCCATATTCATAAAGGATACCCACACCTCCAGGTTAGTGGCAATGCACAAAGCATCGGAGACCATCCAGGTGCAATTAACCATAGGTAAAACTGCCCTACAGTTTGTAACATGCTACAGACCACCTTCTCAAACTCAGGAAACCCACACAGCCTTCCTGAAGACACTGGAGAGTATGAATGTCTCTCCAAACACCATCATATTGGGTGACTTCAACTACCCAAACATAGACTGGGAACATTACTCAAGCCCCAACACCCTAGCCCAAAGGTTCCTTGAGTTCATAAACTCAAATGCTATGGAACAACTAGTCACCATTCCCACAAGAGGAGAAAATATACTAGACCTGATCATCACAAACATGGGGACAAAATGCTCCACACCGGAAGTATATCCCTCATTGGTGAGATCAGACCATAAATTAATCTCACTGGAGATCCACATCCCGCCCCCACCCCCAGCAAAAAAGACCACAGTAAGAACTTCTCAAAAGCAAACTTCACACTTCTTAAGACTGGAGTGGTATCCTTCAAGGCCCCCGAGCCATTGATAACCACAACCCACGCTGCTGAAACCCTTACAAATGCCTTCTATGAGCACCTCCAGGAATGTATGGATCAAGCAATCCCTAATAAAATCAAGACCCTTTCCACCAAAGGCAGGCACCCGGTCTGGTGGACCCCAGCCATAAACAAACTCTACAATAAGAGGAGAAAGCTACTACATGACAGAGCAAAATCCCTAAAAGGGAAGGCATCTCTGATCAATACTAGCAAAAAACTACGATCACTCATAAAATCATCCAAGGCCAACTTTGAGAGAAAAATCGCTAATGACACAAAAGACAATCATAAAGCCTTCTTTAGCTATGTTAGAAACCTGGCTGGAAACTCCCAGATATGCTCAGAATTAGTCCAAAATGATAAAAAAATCACTGAACCCACAGACATTGCCAACATACTGGCAGACAGGTTCAGTGCAAATTTCTCCCCTCCCTCCCCCCCAAAAGGAGAAATATCTATCCCACCAGAGTCTAGCCTCCCAAACATCTCTGTGTGCTACACTAACTCAATGAGGAACTAAACCCACACATAAGGCTGCTGTTTAATCTTAGCCTTACTACAGGATACGTACCCAAAGAATGGCGTATGGCAACTGTGGTCCCACTCCACAAAGGCGGCGCTTCTGCGGACCCTGGAAATTACCGCCCCATAAGCTTGACGAGCCTTGTCTGCAAAGCTATGGAGAGGATCATAATGGAACTCATAAATAAAGACATTGGGGACCTACAGACACTGGATCCTACCCAATTTGGCTTTGTCAAGGGCAGATCCTGCCTCTTGAACTTGGTCAACTTTTTCGAAACAGTCACTAAGGCCATTGATGAGGGTAAGGCAGTTCACACAGCCTACCTTGACCTAGCAAAAGCGTTCGACACAATACCCCACTCGGGCATCATAGAAAAGCTCACCAGCTTAGATGTAAACCCATATGTCACAAGATGGGTTGCAAACTGGCTCAAGAACAGAACACACAGGGTTAGAGTTGCTGGTGCCATGTCAGACTCTAAGCCGGTCACGAGTGGTGTCTCACAGGGCTCAGTCCTGGGCCCCCTCTTGTTCGGCATTTATTTTTCTGAAGTGCAGGCAAACATAGGGGGATTGTGGCTGACAAAATTTGCAGATGACTGCAAACTGGGCACCATAATTGACACTCCATCAGACACAGACATCCTCCAGAGAGGTCTCATAGAAATGGATAACTGGTGCCAGAGCCATGGCCTTAAGCTAAATGCCAAAAAATGTATAGTCATACCCTTTGGGAAAAACAAGGTAACCCCTAATTACCACATAGGTGGTAATCCATTAAACATGGAAGAAGTTATCAGGGACCTGGGGACCCAAGTTGACAGTAACCTCTCTTTTGACACTCACATTGCCAAAGTGGTTAGGAAGACCTTCTACATTGCCCACCTGATCATGAAGGGATTCACATCCAGATCAGGAGAGGTCATTGTACCCCTGTACTCTTCACTTATCAGACCAATGATTGAGTACAACGCCCCATTCGGAATGTACCTTACCCGACACCTGCAGCAGTTGGAAAGACCCCAAAAGTTCCTCACCAAAAGGATAAAGGGGTTCAAACATATGTCATACGACGCCTGACTGAAGAAACTCCAGCTCTATTCAGTCGCATACTGTCTGCTCAGAGGTGATCTGTGCCTGACATACAAGGCCATGTCCAACCCGGAATTAATGGACATGCTCCACCTCAAAAAATCCAAATCCACCAGAGCCACGAGAGCAAGAGACTTAAACCTCAACACGGATATAAATAGGACGTGCTGGAGGGACAGATTCATCACCCAGAGACTCCCTACACTATGGAACAGAATCCCAGTCCATGTGAGGCAGAGCCCCTCACTGACTCTGTTCAAGAGAAATCTTGACGAGTGGATGGGACATCGTAGGTTTACCCCGGGAATCATCTCTGTATCACTGCTGGACAGAGGCACAGCAAACTAATGGGTATAGTATTCTCATCCTAAGGGGTGGTGAAAGCCACACACACTCTGGCTAGGCTTATAAATGCCCTAGGGCAGATAGCCTAGTATGAACCTATGAACCTATGCAGTTATTTAAGGCTTCGTGGACTCGCATAGTCTCAAAAAAAATGAAATGATAGTGAAAGCCGCTCTGTATATTTCTGCTGATAATGATGGTGATAAAAAAAAGCAGCTGTAGCAATTTCCTTAAACATCAGAAATGTACAATTATTTTTTCGTGGGTTTTGAAATATAATTTTCAAAAGTTTTACGCCGGATGCCATTGGGATCGGCACTGAGAAAGTTTTTGGAGTTCTGTGATTTGGATAATCACAGGACGATCATTCGTTAAAATTAGTGAAACTTTTAGTTATGTACTTACCATAATGATAGATGTATGGGATCCATCTCGCCTACATTCTTGACAGATGGGCTCGGAGCCGAGAATCGGCTTCAACTCGGCCTATACTAAAGCACAAAGTCTCTTATTGGCTGGGCCAACCCCCTATCCCAGGATGCACCACGCCCAAACCCCCAGATCTTGTTTGCCCCACAAAAAACTCATCCACAAGCACCAAACCAACCAGAAAAACAATGGCAGGAGAGAACAAATAATACTTCCTGGAAATCTCAACAACAGGGTTTCCTCCAGATCCAATAGGTAGGGGGAAGGAGGGCGGGTATGTAAGAATGTAGGCGAGATGGATCCCATACATATATCGTTATGGTAAGTACATAACTAAAAGATGTAGTGAGATCCTATCTCGCCTACATTCTTGACAGATGGGACAGCATCCCTAGCACCTTTATCCTGGGAGGCTCACTGGAAGACACTCCTGAGCACTGTGGAACCAAAGGACGCCCGATCGCTGGACACCACATCTAATTTGTAATGAGAAATAAAGGTATGTGGAGAAGCCCAAGTGGCTGCTACACATATTTCATCCACAGACAGTCTGGCATGGAAGACCACTGAAGTTGCCATGGCCCTAGTAGAATGAGCTCTAACTGGAAATGGAAGGTCCCTGCCTGTTGATGCATAAATAAATGAAATAGAATCCCTGATCCATCTGGCAATAGTGGACTTAGTTACTGCTTTGCCAATTCTGTTGTCCGCAAAGGCCACAAACAACTGGTCTGACTTCCTGTGCTGTTGTGTCCTGTCTAGGTAAAACCTCAATTGTCTATGCACATCCAACTGATGAAGTCTGTATTCTGCTTCGCCGGAAAAGTTTGGAAAGAAAACTGGTAGCTCTATAGATTGTTGCAGACAAAGAGCGGAAGAAACCTTAGGAAGGAATGACGGGTTTAACCGTAGGGAGACACTATCCTTATGAAAGATCAGATAAGGAGCTTTGACAGAGAGGGCTTGAATCTCTGAAACCCTTCTGGCTGATGTAATAGCTACCAAGAAGGCGGTCTTCCAAGATAAGAACTTTATGTCACAAGTGGCCGCCGGCTCGAAGGGAGGAGATGTCAAGGCTCCTAGAACAACACTGAGATCCCATGGCAATACCGGTTGTTACACCGGGGGCGAAGTAACCAAGCTCCCTTGAAGAAGGCCTTGCACAATTTATGACTCATGAGCAAGGGCTCAAAGGCAACATGGTAGTTAGAAATAGCTGCCAATTGTACTTTAAGTGTGAAGACAGCAGAACCCTGTTGAAAAAGTGTTGCCAGAAAATCTAGTACTGCTGAAACCGGGGCTGTCAGAGGGTCAAGGTTGTGTCGCTGGGCCCAAATGACAAACCTCTTCCATTTATTGGAATATAACTCCTTAGTGGAGGCCTTGTGGGAAGAAGACAGGATCCGGACTACCTGCAGCGAGAGGATATGCTGTCTGACTAAGGTCGGAAGTGGAGCAGCCTAGCCACTAGCTTGAAAGTCCTCAAAGAAGGATGGGGCTGACCCGACTGCAGGGTCAGGAGGTCTGGAATTGGATCCAGAATCCAAGGACCCTCCACCGCATACTTCTGGAGGAAGGGAAACCAAACTTGGCGGGGCCAGTGTGGAGCGATCAGAATCATGCTGCTTCCCAAGCGGGTCACCTTCTGAATCACCTTTGGTAGTAGAGGGACCGGAGGGAAGGCATAGAGTAGAACGGGGGGCCAATTGTGGACTAGAGCATCCCTGGGTGACTCCCTTGGAGGAGGAATCAGGGAGAAGAAGTTCTGCACTTCGCATTCCAGGGGCTGGCAAAAAGGTTGCAGCAGGGAAAATCACACTTGAAGAAAATGCGAGCCATTACTTGGTTGTTTAGGGACCACTCATGAGGCATCAGAATAACTCTGCTCAGCCTGTCTGCTATCACATTGGACTTCCCTGGAATGTGCATAGCTACCAGAAACCTCTGGGAGGCGATCGCCCATTGCCACACTCTCAAGGCTTCTCTGCAAAGAGGGTAAGACCTGGTTTCTCCCTGTTTGTTTAGGTACCAAACCACTGACATATTGTCTGAGAAAACCGTGATGGTACCCTTGGAAAGAGAGGAGTGCAGTGCCTGCAACACTAGGAGCACTGCCCTCATTTCCAGCACATTGATGTGTAAGTGGGTTTCATGATCCTGCCACGTGCCTTGGACCATCCTGCCCAGATAATGCCCCCCCACCCTATCTGGGAGGCGTCTGTGGTCACTGTGGCAACAGGAGGGGGGGACAGAATGACCTCCCTTGGTGCAGGTTGAAGGGGAGGAGCCACCACTGAAGATCCCGCCGGCAGGATTCTGTAAGGAGAATTGGATGGATAGCGGCAGTTTTTGGTATGACCACTGGGTCGACAGGAGCCATTGAAGAACTCACATGTGCAGTCTTGCCAGAAGGACTAGAAGAATGGAAGTGGCCATCGACCCTAAAAGCTGAAGAATCATCCTGGCTGGGGCTTTCCATCGGGACAGCAAGGCTAGTACTTGGTCCTGTAATATCCTTATCCTCTCTGTTGGTAGGAATGCTCACATTTCTACAGAGTCTAGCTCTGCGCCTATAAAGGCAACACGCTGTGATGGCAGCAATACAGACTTTTCCCAGTTGAATGTGATTCCTAACAAATGACCCAACTGGATGGTGGCACACACGGCTAGAGTGAGGAGATGCCTGGTGGGGGAGGAGAGGAGCCACTCATCTAGATATGGAAACACCTGGAATCCCAGACGTCTCAGGTGAGCCGTCACCACTGCCAGACATTTAGTAAACACCCTGGGGGCTGTGGTGAGACCAAAGGGCAGGGCCTGGAACTGGAAGTGACTGGCTCCCAGGCGGAAGCGTAAGTTAATCCTGGATGCTCGGTTTATCTTGATATGATAGTAAGCATCCTTGAGGTCGATGGAGCACATCCATACTCCTTTTTCCAGCAATGGGAAAATGGACTGTAACGTGACCATCTGGAACTTGGACATTTTTACGAAACGGTTTATGTGGCTGAGGTCCAGGATGGGTCTCAAGTCCCCTGTTTTTTTGGGCACCAAAAATAACCTTGAGTAAGTCCATAATCCAGTCTGGTCTGCGGGGACTGGCTGGATGACTCCCTTTTCAAGTAGCTTTGCGAACTCTATAGCTGCTTGAGCCCACTGACTGGGTGGCATGTCCGGGATTCTCCTTGAAGGTGGAGGGGGATGGATAAAGGGAATGGTGTAACCTCCGGCGATGATACAAAGCACCCACTGATCCTGGGTAATGGAACCCCAGGCCCTTGGATGCTCCGAAAATCGACCCCCAACTGGCTCTGGAGACGCACAGTCGGGCCGTCCCTCAGGGATGCTGGAAGGAGGAACCACAAAAAGATTTGCAGTCTCCTGTGTTGCGGGGGCTTCCGCCGCCTCTAGGGCAATGTCTTCCAGAATAGTTCCCCCCTCCTCTGCCTCTGGAAGGGGGGGTCACTTTGACGGGCAGGGAAAGACTTTTGGGACTTCCTGAACCACATCTTTCCTCCCCTCTGAGCCTTGGGATAAGGTCTCGAAGGGAGCGAAAAATGGGCCCCAATGGCAGACAAAGTCTTGCCCTCCTGCTTGCATCTAGTAAGGGTGTCTTTCACCTTGGGTCCAAAAAGAGAGGACCCGTCGAATGGAGCATCTGTGAAAGAAGACTTGAAAGCCTCCGCAAAGTGACACAAGTGCATCCAGGCTTGCCTCCTAAGGGCTACGCCCGAACTCGCTGCCCTACTCACCCCTTCGGCTGCATATGATATGAGCCTCATGGACAAGTTAATAATAGATGAAAGGGTAGACAGCTGGGTGTTGACCGACTGCGTCAATGCCTCAGGCACGTTACCCAAAAGGGTATCCCCTACCTCCTTAATGAGATCCCTTTGGAGCCTCGTAAAATGACACAAATAACTCAGCGACCTCAAGGTAAATGTCGCTGAAGTCAGGGTACGCTTCCCATACCTATCCATGCTCCTGGACTCCTTGTTAGGAGGATGGATAGACATAGACACCTCTGCCACATCTTGCTGGGTGGCAGATGCCACCACCATAGCATCTACCGGAACTCCCTTGGTTAGGAATTCTTTACCAGGGGGTGCAGATAAAAATTTGTTGGGACGAGAGGGAACTGGCTCCACAGAATCAAGATGCTCCCACACCCTCCGACAAATAAGGTCCAGCAATTCATCGAAGGGTGGAGACACCCAGGAGGTGGAGGGCTGGGCTCCGAAGGCCTTGAGGAAGACCGACTCCTCAGCAGAAGGGGTTTTGGATGGCCAGTCACCCCTCTATCTCAAGATCTCCAGGACATCAGAGACTGAGACATCATCAGAGAACACTTAGGGGACCCTTCCACATCATCAAGGTCGGTGTTCGAGGTGACGGACTCATTCGGGGAGTCTATGTGCTTCCTCTTGCACAATTTTTTCTGGGGTGGCTCTTCAGGCAAGGACTCTGAAAGCTCCTCGGAAAGGGGGGGACCACACATGGAGGAATCCTCAGGCCTCGGAGCTGCACTGTCCAAAGATAAGGGGGCACCAGGGGCTCTAGTCACCCTGTCCAAGGAAGGAGTCGCAGATTCCGGTGAAGTCACTAGAGAATTGTCCAGCGCGCTCCTCATCGCCTTGAAGGTGGGCCCACCAGAATCTGAAGAAAGGCCCAGCTGCGAGACCATGACTGGCATCGGGGTCCCCCTAGCTGAGGCACCAAACGGGAGACTCGAGGCTGAAAGTAGAGGCCCCGACAAATCCCCCTCTGGCTCGGCCAAGGACACCTGAGAGCCAAAACGCCTGGAAAGAACAGAAAGGGTTGGAGTTGAAGACGGTGCTGACAGACTAGCAGTGGGTCTTGGAACTGTCTCAGGGGCTTCACCCGACTCTGCAAGATCCATCTCTGATGACACCAGGGTTGTCAGAGGAGGAAAGGACGGTATCGAAAAGGCTGGCTCCGGCCTTTGGGCTGGAGCTGAAAACAATTTGGGTAAGACAGGTGACTGAAGGAGCCTCTGGACCACCCTATCTAAATCAGAGTCTGAAAGTCTGGAGGACCTGGAGGAAACAGACGGGGGCCAAGAAACTCTTCCTATCGGCTCCGAGGTAACACTAGGATGTCAACTCCTAATTGGCTCCATAAGAGTCGGAGCAGAGGAGGAGTCGACCAGCACTGAGATCCCCCTCGGCGCTGACGGTTCAGGAGCCGATGGAGCCAACCATTGAGCCGAAATTCTCACCTGCGGCTCCAATGCCAATGGAGCTTAGGCAAATTCGGTTTTGAGGTCCCTATCCTGCGGCTCCGAGACCAATGGAGCCGAGGGAGGAAACCGAGACTTAGATCTTCTCTCCTGCGGCTCCGAGACCAATGGAGCTGAGGAAGATGACCCCAACATGGATCCTATTTCCTGTGGCTCCAAAAGCAATGGAGCCAAGGAAGAGGACAAGGATTTGGTTCTTTTCTCTGGTGGCTCCGATGGACTTGTCGGAGCCAAAGACTTCTTTTTCTTTGGCTTGGAAGAGGGGGAAGAAATAGCCTCCTCAAAAGCAGGTCTTATTAAACCTCTTAAAATCAACTTATTTTTCCTCTCCTGTAACACACGAGAGGAAAAGGCATGGCAAACACTGCAAGACTCTTGCAAGTGTTTAGCCCCTAAGCAATAGACACAGATGACATAGCCATCTGTTAAGGACATTTTATAGCCACATTTTGAACATTTTTTGAAGCCGGACGGCTTATGTTCTCTTTCCTTAGTAGACATAACTACAATCACTCAAAACACAAGGATGGGAAGTGGGGAAGAGCTCTAACTAAAACGCTCAAAGAGATAGGGCAAAAGCCCTCTAACTCAAATGGGCCTAGCCCGCCAAACAAGAGGAATCACACAACAACCAGAAACAAACAACACAATTAATCACAAGGTTAGAAAAAGCTATTAAAATAGCTGTTTGGTTATGAAATTTTAAAGCTAAGAGCAAAAACGACCCTAAAAGGCCAAAAAAAGAAGGGTACTTAGCCACAGCCAAGTTGAGACCACGTCGTTACTTCAGAAGCGGCAAACGAGATCTGGGGGTTTGGGCGTGGTGCATCCTGGGATAGGGGGTTGGCCCAGCCAATAAGAGACTTTGTGCTTTAGTATAGGCCGAGTCGGAGCCAATTCTCGGCTCCGAGCCCATCTGTCAAGAATGTAGGTGAGATAGGATCTCACTACATCTTTTCTTTTTATTGAATGTTATTGTATGCGTGTATAGAAATAAACGTGGTTATTAAAACCGAGCTGTTGTTTTTTTTTTTTTTTTTTGTTGAATCTGTTTGTTAAAACAATAAGTATCCTAATTTTTCTGAGGTTAGAAAGTTTTATTTGTTTGTACAGTTAACCGGCTTAGTTTTTAATGTAGACTTGCTGATAAAATCATCTGCAAGTGGTTATGGTATACCACAACAGGATAGATTACAATAGCCTTTGTCAAGAAGTAGTACGTTCAGCTGACATGTATAGAAATAAACGTGTTATGCTGTTTGAGTAATAGATGACTGTCAGACAGCAGCAGACATTTCTTACACTGTCTGAAGATACCAACTCAATCAGGCTGACTACAGACTTTGAGGGGAAGTGTTGGTCCAGTACACTGACAGGAATGACTCTAAGGTCAGGGTTGACTATAACTGCTTGGAGTTCGGTTTGATTAGGATAATGTTTGGGTGAAACTGATACTGAGTACTGAAAATTCAGTACAAAACAACTAGGCTGGAAACCTTCCTCTGCCACCAGCAAGAAGTACTAAACTGATTTAATATTAAAATCATTAATTAATAATCTGTATTTTTTAATTACTGACAACTGCCTAAGGACAGTATACTTAAAGTATCTGTCAGTAACTTGAAATAAAAGTTAGAAAATGGTTTTGCTTCACAGAACAGTTATGTGTGTCTGGTTTTAACTTTAAATGCTTAGGCATTCTGCTGTAAATGAAAACTCACATACAATACTTTCAAATATAAATCTATTGATATTTTACACTGATTATACAAAGTGTACAATATCTTCTTTCAGGCAAGAACAGCAATATAGAAAGGTATTCTAATGTCTTAAAATACAACCTTACCTGTTAACTAACATGGATTGTAAAAATATGGCTTAATTCTTCTAATATCTGCTTTACCCAGCTCAGGGTAACAAGGTGTTGGATGTTATCCTAGCACTAATTGTGCACAGGGCAGAGAGGCAACTTTTGGGTAAGATATTAGTCTGTGGTAGGTTGCACACACACATGCACACACACACACACACACACACACACACACACACACACACACACACACACACACACACACACACACACACACACACACACACACACACACACACACACACACACACACACACACACACCTATAGGTGGTTTGGAGGATCACCAATCCACCTACAGTATCCCTTTGGCATATGGAATGACACCAGATCACCCAATGAAATCCCATGAAGAGACAGGAAGTGCATGATGAGTCAGTACAGGAAGTGCCTCAGCCAGGAACAAGACTGGAGAACAAAGCAATACAAGGCAGAAATGCTACTGCTCTGCCATTGCAAATTCCTCCCAAGAAGACTTGTAGAATCATTGTATTAATAACTGAAAGAGAACAACAATGTGATACTCGGATGCCCATTAAGGAAACAATAGGCTTTTTACACTTTGGATTTTGCTCTTTAAATTTACGAAATCTTTCATAAGGTGATAAGACAGGAGACTATGAAGGAGGCGGCTGGAATCTTTACTGAAATAATGAGAGGATGTGAGGATACTTCTCATCTTACAGGCAGGCAATCAGAGTTAATAGTATTGTCCAAGAGCAAGGGGGGTGGAGAATACAATGCTCCCTCGGGTATGAACCCTACCAGGCACTTGCAGCAATTGGAGAGACCTCAGAGGTTCCTTACAAAGAAAATTCAAGACCTTCAGCACATGTCATATGTTGACAGACTGAAATTGCTGTCCCTATACTCTGTGTTGTACAGGACTACTCAGAGGAGATCTGTGCCTTGTATTTAAAGCAATCTCAGATCCTGCTTTAATGGAAATGCTGCACATCCATAACTCAAATGGTACTCAATGCACTCGCTCTAGGGACCTTGACCTAGAATGTGACATCAACAGGACTTGCTGGAGTGACAGATTTGTTTCCCAAAGATTACCTTCCCTCTGGAACAAACTTCCAATTCAGGTAAAGTGGAGCCCTTTGTTGACCCTATTTAAGTGTAATTTAGATGATTGGATAGGAAACCATAAATTCACCCCAGGGGTCTCCCCTGCATCTCTCCTGGATAGATGCATTAGGTGTTGATTTAGCTTTGCTTGAAACCTTGTCTAGAAAAAAGGGTTGGAACTTGGCTAGGCTTTTAAGAGCCCTATGGCCAATAGTCCAGTAACCTCCTATGATCCTATAAAGTCTTTGGGAATTTGTCCCTAATTCATTGACAATGATTTATGGATCCTTTTTATTCTCAACACCTTAACACATTCTGACCCCGATTCACGCTTTTTTTTTATGTTCACCCATACTAACGATAATTGTCATATTTTTGCATTGTTAAGTACTGGCTGCTAAATATAATGTTAACAGTGCAAATGGACTTGTGTGAAACTTTACATCATGATGTAGTGCAGAAGCTTGTCAAAATGATTCATTGTGAGGCAATGGTGCCAGATGCAGCACTGTAAGCCACAGTCAACCTATGGCAAGAGTTGGTATGAAATCAAAAGCCTGTCGGCCAAGAGAATTGTGTTTGTTGTTTTGTGTGTGTGTCGCAGCAGTCTGCATGACCTTTATGTGTATAACCTTCTTCTTGGTGGTGGCATACATTCATGTGTGGTTGAGGTGGGGTGTAACTACAAGGTATGAGGTAAATCTGTAAAACCATAACTGTAACCATGTCAAAACATAAGTACAAGGACTCGGTTAACATATTAATGGGGCCATACCTCTCAGCTGTCCAGAATTTTGCAGAATGTCCACATTTTTGCCGTACATTTTTCATCTTTTCCTCATAAAATTTGTGGTTTTCTGGCAAATCACTGAGAACTGAAGTCACCAAATAATGATGCACATTTAAGTTTCAGATGTTGTACATTCAGAAAATGCCTGCAAACACAAAATCTGTTATTCTAGCAGCTTTCTAAGTTTGTAAGAGCAATATTTCAGATCTGATGCTATGTTTTCACCTTTGTCCCCCATTGTTTTAGACTTTGTCCAGATTTCTTTCACTCCGAGGTTGAGAGGTATGAATAGGGCAGCTTAAAAAGTTAAACAGCAATACTAGGGGCACGTTCCTAAAGATCAGTGGGTATTAATGAGAGTAAATAAACATCGTACAAGGACTACAGAGAGAAAAATAACTGCACATTTCATTAAACTAAGAGCATGTCAGTCACTACCACATCTCAGTGCCTAAACAGACCGGTGTGCAACAAAAATAACCGGGTGTAAATGCTGTTCTAGTTTCACAGGATGCCTGGACATCTGGCAGGTATTCCCATTCCGATCTGTAGATCATAAGAATGATGTCCTTACATTATATTCATTACAAATGGGATTCCCTGCCATGACTCTACTTGACAGGGGCACGGGAAAATAATTTTCTTGGGTGGCGAAAGCCATGGTACCTTTTTGGCTAGGCTTGTTTAGGCCCTATGGCCGATAGCCTAGCACCTACCTATGAACTTATAAAGTCCACTGTCTGGCCAGTTTACCAAAGCCTACCATTACTTTGAGGCACTGTGAACATTACCTACACACTCCTTTCTTAGCATAGGGTATAAAGGTGACGTTCAGGCATACCATCCTCGGAACTTCTTTGCCGCCAGTCCAAACACTATTTTTAACCATTGTTCTGTTACCTCCATCTGTTTTTGCCATTTTTCTGGTTATTGTCTTTCTGGGTATTACTCCTGTTTACTGAAGTCCCCACCATTTCAGATAAGTACCCTGTTGGGTTTTTGTTCTTTTTTTATTGTTTGTGTTGTTTGGGGTTAATGCCATCCAGGAAGGGTAAATGCCAGTGTGGGAGTCTGATTCCCCATGAAGACTGCCACAACAAGTGTCTTTTTTGCCTAGGTGCTGCTCACGGCCATATGTCTTGTTCAATTTGTCAGGCATTTGTCCCTAAAACTCTTCATAGTAGGCTTTCTTCCCTTTAATTGTATCTTGAGAACCAGCATCTTAAGCTTCTTGCGAAAGACATTATGGATGGAACTTCCTGCCCCAAGAGTCAGCCGTCAGGGAAGAAAAAGATGCGCAAGGTAAAACTGGAATCTTCTGCTGTCCAGCCTCTGTCAGAAGTTTCTCCCGAGGTTATTACGAGTCGTAGGCTCACCCAACTGTTTTGGCAGATTCTTCTACCACATCTAGGTTGGAGGCCAGTGAGGATCTGGTGGGCAGCACGTCCAATGAGGCTTTGCAGGTGTCCATTTTGGGCATTCAGGGGGGAACCACGGTTGACTGTTTCCAAGGGGTCTAGAGGAGTTCCACAGTTTTTCTTTAGAGAAAAAATTCCAACTACAGGTATGGACGGTCTTCCTGAGTCTGGACCTTCTCAGGTTTCTAGGATGGGTGTCCCCCTAAAAAAGAAACAGAAAACTAATCACATTTTTTCTGTTTCTAGGGATCAACAAAGTGAGTGGCAGACTTTAACTAAGGGGTTGTTTAGTGCTTTACTGTTGTTAAGGCCTCAGTTACACCCCTGCACTGGCCCAGTAATCACTAACAGCAGTGAGGGATGTGCACATTGGGAAGATGACAAATACACGCACAATAAATTATAATATAGGGTTAAGATCTCAGCAAAGTGGTCAAGCCAAAACCTCCAGACCCTCTCTGTCCAACCAGTGCTTTGTGTCCCTGCCCAAGTAGCTGACACACATGCACACTTTGAGATTTAATATATATACAAACACACAGGCACTCCTGGGGAAGGCTGGCATAGGTTCACTTAGCTATGCCCCATTCTGCCCAGACTATAAGGTAAAAATCGATGCCACCAACCACCCTTACTTATCAGGTACTATAAGGCCCTTCCCAAAGGGTGACCAGTTATACTGTGCAATGTTATCATTATCATTATCTAAATGGTAAGTGTGACCTACAACAAGACCATTAAAGAGTGGCCTGTACAGTGTCACCAAATACATATACAAGTACTCTAAGGGCTTAAATATCGCTAAACAAACCATCCAGAATTGAAAGGTTTAAATATATTTAATAATAAATAATAAAAGAACAAGACAATATGCAATAACTCAGCACAGTGACAACAGAGGTCAGAATCAGAGGAAATATTTTAAAACAACATTGCATGATGGTCTCACATAAATACAGCAAACATCTAAACTAATCTTACTAAGCTCCTATCTATCTCTAAGAGAAATCACTGTAATCTAAGTCTTACTTACAGAGCAACATGCAGGAAGAAGTACTGGGTGAATGTTTCTAGGTCCAAAGACAAATACAAAATGGCCAAACTCACTCTCTGAGATAGTTCTTAAGTTACTATCAAACATTTCTGCTGGGTTATTTCAGATTTCATCATTGTTTGTCACCTCTGTGTCAAAAGTACTGATTTTTTCAGAAGTTTGCCTGGAACTGGAAGTCATAAAACAGCCAAACGCCTTTACATTTGAAACCTGTAATTATTTCTGTTTCCAGACAATAGAAAACCCTCTATCTCTAGACATCATGTCTATTTGCTGTATTAACTAACTTTACAGCACATCGTAAAACTCTTTACTTTTCAACTTATTTTCTTAGAGTTTTACAAGTTAATTCTGTATGTTCCAACTTCTAGCATGAAAACATACATTTGCATAGGCATATAGTCCATGTACATTTCTGCTCTTCTCCAGCAGGGTTGACTGTGGTTACAGTCTTGATGCTCAGCACATAACGTACAGTTTAACACCCACATCTGCACCAGCAGTTTAATACACACATAACATATAGTTTTCTTACATTTGTAAGACAAGCATACAAATCATATTACTATTCCCAAATTACATATAATTATTTACAAAATTCCAGCTAGCTGGGGTGGCAGCATTCACAATTCTCCACTCCTGAAAACTCAAGATAGTTTTTCAAGTGACCCTTGAGAAAGATTGCTTGAGAGGTTTGAGCCTATCTGCTAATACCTTACCTCATCCCCTGTCTTGAGAGCCATCTGCATTGGCATTCCTAACCTTACTGCAGTGCTGCACAGTCATATCATAAGCTTGAAACCCTAGGGTCCACTTTAGTAACTTGGCATTTTGTTAGATGGCTCAAAGTAACCATGTTGGGGTTTTGTGGTCTGTAACTACAATTAATTTTCTTCCATACAGAAAAGGCTGAAGTTTCTGCAGTGCTGACACTATGGCTAGACATTTCTTTTCTACAGCTGCATAGCATTCCTCCCTGGGTTGGAGTCTATGACTGAGATAAACCACTGGGTGCTCTTCTCCCACTGAAGAAATCAGGCTCAGTACAGCCCCCACCCCATGGTTTGAAGCATCCACCTGAACAACAAAATCTTCTGTAATCTGGAGTGGCTATCATAGGGGGTCCTCCCAAAGCTTCTTTAAGCTTCTGGTATGCCTGCTCACATGATGGGGTCCACACTACCTTATCTGGCCTGTTTTTCCTTCTCAGGTCTGTGAGGGGAGCAGCTATGGTACTATAACTGGGGACATACTTTCTGTAGTACCCTGCTGTCCCTAAAAATGCCCTCATCTGCTTTTGGTAACAGCTGCAGGCCATTCCTGAATGGTTTCCACTACCACTCCCCACTCTATGTCCCAGGTAGGAGACCTCTGCCATACCCACCTGACATTTGCTGTGCTCAATGGTGCCCCAGCACCTCCCTGACATGCTGAAGGTGCTCTTGCCAGGAATGCCTGTAGATGGCAATATCATCTA
The DNA here is from genome assembly GCF_019279795.1 of Protopterus annectens. Lineage (NCBI taxonomy): Eukaryota > Metazoa > Chordata > Ceratodontiformes > Protopteridae > Protopterus > Protopterus annectens. The sequence continues at coordinate 1,778,783,100 of NC_056739.1, read as the reverse complement.
GGTAAGCAAGGGCAAAACCTCCTGCTCTTGCTACAATGTAATCTATCAGCCTCTGGAAAGTTGCCGGTTGTTTTTTCATCCCAAAGAGCATCTTTGTGAACTCATACAAGCCAAAAGGAGTCACAAAGGCTGACCTCTCTCTAGCATTGGGAGTCGAGGGCACCTGCCAGTAACACTTGGTAAGATCAATTTTGGTAAGATGCTTAGCCTCACCCAGCTGCTCTAGGGCTTCATTTGTCCTAGGCAATGGGTAACCATCTGACTCTGTGTGACTATTTAAATTCCTGTAGTCCCCACAGAACTTGGTGCTGCCATCCTTCTTTGGTACCAGCACCACTGGGGAGTCCCAGGGACTGCTGGACTACTGACTACCCCTAGATCCAGCATTTCCTGTATCTCTTCTCTCAGAGTCTGTTTGACTCTCTCAGGCATCCTATAAGGGGCCTGCTTAATAGGCCTTTGGGGTCCTGTATCCACATGATGTTGCACCAGGTGGGTGCAGCCTGGTTTCCCAGTGAACATATCCCAAAACTCCTGTAACACTGCTCGGATTTCTCAAACCTGGGTAAGGGATAACTGCTGGGACATTGCTACCCCTTCCAGTGAAGCATCAGTCCGAGCCTCACTGAGGAGATCAGTCACCAGATCTTCCTCAGACTCCTTCTGCAATCCACACCAAATACTCAGTACACAGGCCTCCTTATCATGATAAGGTTTCATCATGTTAACATGGTACATTTTGTGTCCCTGCCTCCTGTCTAGCAGTTCCACCATGTAGTTAACATCACTGACCTTCCCTACCACCTTGTAGGGTCCCTCCCAGGCTGACTGCAGCTTGTTGTGTCTGACAGGAATGAGAACCATTACCTGCTGCCCTACAGCATACTCTCTAGCTCCAGCATTCCTGTCATACCAGACCTTTTTCTGCTGTTGGGCTTCTGACAGGTTCTCCTGGGCCAAGCCCATGAGTTCCTAGAACATTGTCCTGAGGCTTAGGACATATGCCACACTCACCCTCCAACTCATCTCATATTAAATCTAGAGGTCCCCTCACCCTATGCCAATGCAATAACTCAAAGGGTGAAAAACCAGTGGATTCCTGGGGAACCTCTCTGTAAGCAAAAAACAGATGGGGCAAATATTTGTCCCAATCCCTCTTAAACTGGTCTGCAAATGCCTGTAGCATCATCTTGAGTGTAGAGTTTAACCTCTCAACAAGACCAAATGGGCATAGTTTCTCCAAACTAAAGGGGTGGCGTAAGCCACAAAACTATGGGCTAGGCTTATAAATGCCCTCGGGCAGATAGCCTAATATGAACCTATGAACCTATAAATAATGGGCATAGTTTCTCCAAACTAAAGGGGTGGCGTAAGCCACAAAACTATGGGCTAGGCTTATAAATGCCCTCAGGCAGATAGCCTAGTATGAACCTATTAGTCTGGGGGTGGTGAGGGGTGGTCTTTAGATGCTTCACCCCATAGTACTTCCACAGACAAGTCAGCAGGTCTGACATGAAATTGGCACCTCTGTCAGTCAGTACTTCTTTTGGGAAACCTACCCTGCTGAAAATCTGTAACAAAGCATATGCCACCTTTTCTGCCTCAATGGAGGACAGAGCCGCTGCCTCAGGGTATCTGGTAGCATAATCTACTACCACTAGGATTATTTTTTCCTATGGAACTTGGGGTACTCATAGGACTCACAATATCCACAGTGACCCTCTGAAATTGCTGCTTAATCACAGGCAAAGGTGTAAAAGGAGGTTTCACATTGTCTCCTGCCTTGCCCATCTTTTGGCACTGCCCACAGGTCCTGTAGTACCCTGTTACATCTCTGGAAATCCCAGGCCAATATGACCTGCAAAGGAAATATCATGGACTATGGCTAGAAGTGCCAGATGGTAGGCTCTGGGCACTACCAATGGCTGTATTCTCTCACACTCTAGCCCTCCCTCAGAGGTCCACCCTCTTATACAGTAACCATTTGTCCCAGTATACAGACCCCCCTTTCCTTGAGACTCAAGTGCCTCGCTAGCTACATCTCTCAGGCCTTGTAATATATGGTTTGAGAGCTGAACCTGTCTCAACTCTCTCTTTGTAACCTTTCCCAGCTCCCCTTCCACAGGAAGTCTGGTGTCCTCTGACAGCGGTTCCTCACTGTCAGCCTGGGTACTACTACTCACCTCTGCCCTTGCAATTACTCTGTCCAAGGGAACATCAGTACCTACAAGAAGCTGTGGCTCACCTTCAGTCTCTCTGCTATGGGGTAGCTGCCTCTCTGAACTAACCACTTCACCAGTCCTGGCTGCAAGTGTGTGGTCTGTCTGGCTGACTGCATGTAGCTGCAGGAACACATGGTACTGCATTATCAAAATCATTCCCTATCAGGACATCCGCAGGGATATCCTCAAACACACCTACTTGCTGGCTTCCATTTCCAGCCTCTAAGTCAAGGTGAACCCTAGCCAGAAGTATTTGGAATGGGGCCCCTCCTAAAGCTCTGACTGGAGTGGACTGTCCAGGCAGTAGTGCTCCTCTGTAAGCATTGCAGGCTTCACAATGGTTATGTCAGAGGCTGTGTCTCTCTTAGCAATGGTCTCTTTGCCATTCACTAAGATAGGATATAACCTCTAGTGGTAGTTTGGTACCATTGTTGTCTCAAGACAACTTAACTGATGGCATTTTGTCATTCCTACATACTGGCTCTCACACCTTTTGTTCCCCACCTTGACTCCATGGGCATCTATATTCTACTTGGCCCCACTGGTTACATTTAAAACATTTAACCCTTGGTCCTGGACATGTACCTGAACTAGTGGCGTCTCCTGCTACTGTCAGATTCTGTTGGACCAATCTGGGCTGCTCACCATGAGCTCCCTTAAACCATGAGCAGCACTGGGTGTCACTTTCATGTGCAGGGATGCCCTGCTTGCTAAGTATAGGTCTCTCTTCTTCCCCAACTCATCTACAGTAAGGCATTGTCTATTGGCTAACCAGATTCTCATGTCCTCAGGCAACATGCTAAGGGCTTGTTCCCTCGCCAATAGGTCTTCCAGCCCTTGAAAAGTGGTGACCTGACATCCACTTACCCACATATGAAAATAACTGCCTTGTTCAGCAACATATTCACACTCACTTTCATCTGCCTTGCATCTAGGCTCATGAAACTTTTTCCTATAAGCGTCAGGTGTTAACTTAAAAAAGTCTAGCAAACAATTCTTTACAACATTATAATTTAAGCAGTCATTATCAGACAGTTTGGAAAAAAATGTTAGAACTTTACCATGGAGTAAGGGGGTCAGGAACTCTACCCAGAGCCCTTGGTCAACATCATAGTGTTTACATACCCTCTCAAACATATGAAGGAAACTACCAAAATTATCCCCCTCTGTAAATTGTGGAAGAAATGTACTGACCTTTCCTGCTTCTGGGGTTGCCCAGTAATCATGGAGCCTCAGTACTCACCACTAACACAAGTGAGGGACATGCAGATTGGGAGGATGAGAAGTACACACACATTCAAGTACAGCTTTCCTTAAGAGCACACAGAGAACACAATCATTCTGGGTCTGGTTTCTCCCTCTCTCTCCAGATTCCCAGTAAGACTCCCCACTACCACAGCTATAGGGCTAAGATGTCAGCTGAGTGGTCAAGTCAAAACCTCCAGCACCCTTTCTGTCCAACCAGTGTTTTGTGTCCCTGCCCAAGTTCTGTAGCTGAGACACACACACACTTTGAGATTTTATTTATATACAAACACACAGATACTTGTGGGGAAGGCTGACACTGATTCACTAGCTATCCCCCTTCTGCCCAGACTGTAAGGTAGAAATCACTGTCACCAACCACCCTTACTTATTAGCTACTATAAGGCCCTTCCCAAAGGGTGGTCAATTCTACTCTGCAATGTTACTATCATCCAAATGGTAAGTGTGACCTACAGCAAGGCTCTTTAAGAGTGGCCTGTACAGTGTCACCAAATACATATGCAAGTACTCTAAGAGCTTAAATATCTCTAAACAAACCAGCCACAATTGAAAGGTTTACATATATGGAATAATAAATAATAAATGAACAAGACAATATGCAATAACTCAACGCAGTGACAACAGAGGTCAGAATCAGAGGAAATATTTTAAAACAACATTGCAGGACAGTCTCACATAAATGCAGAAAACATCTAAACTAATCTTACTAAGTTCCTATCTATCTCTAAGAGAAAATCACTGTAATCTGAGTTTTACTTACAGAGCAACATGCAGGCAGGAGTGCTGAGTGAATGTTTTTAGGTCCAAAAACAAATACAAAATGCCTAGACTCACTTTCTGAGATAGTTCTTAAGTTACTATCAAACATGTCTGCTGGGTTATCTCAGATTACATCATTCTTTGTCACCTCTGTGTTAAAAATATATATTTTTCAGAAGTTTTCCTGGAACTGGAAGTCATAAAATAGCCAAACACCTTTACATTTGAAACTTGTAATTATTTCTGTTTCCCCAAAATAGAAAATCCTCCATCTCTAGACATCCTGTCTCTTTGCTGTATTAACTAACTTTATAGCACATCAAAAAACTATTTACTTTTCAACTTATTTTCTTAGAGTTTTGCAAGTTAACTCCGTATGTTCCAACTACTACCATGAAAACATACATTTGCATAGGCATATACTCCATATACATTTCTGCTCTTTTCCAGCAGGGTACACTGTGGTTACATTCTTGAAGCTCAACACACAACGTACAGTTTAACACCCACTTCTGCACCAGCAGTTTAATACACACATAGTGTATAGTTTTCTTACATTTGTAAGACAAGCATACAAATTATATTACTATTCCCAAATGACATATAATTATTTACAAAATTCCAGCTACCTGGGCTGGCAGCCTTCATAGCCTCCTCAAGGGGTTTCGGTTCCTGCTCCTCCTTGGTCCTGTTCTTCCCCTTAAAGCCCAGAGTATTGAATTCTTCTGAGGAAGAGTTGTATTTTGATGATGACTCCCTTGCTTATTCTACCCAGATTTCTTCTCCTCTAGACTACGGGTCTGAGGAGGAGGACTCTCATACTCTAGATAATCCTTCTGAGGTCATTTCCTTTCAGGACACAATCTCTAGGATGATGGAATTTTTTAAGAGGGATTGTGCAGAGGTCTCGGATATCCATAAGAGGTACTATTAGCAACTGCAGATGGATGTTTTTTCCAGTGCCTCTAAAGTGCCGGATTCTCTGCCCCCTGCTCCCTAGAAGTGTGATAGGTTTTATAGGGTGCCCGAGGATTGTTCCTTGTTGTTTAAATGTCATTCTGCTGACCCCTGTGTGGTGTCTGTAGCCTCTGATAAGCCCTCTCAAGTGCTTCATTCACCCAATTTACTGCCTTCTGACAAGGGCAGTAGAGCCATGGACAGGCTGGGTAAGAAAGTTTAAACTTTAGCTACCCTAGCTTGTAGGGCTATTAATTATCAGATCCATATCTCTAGGTATGTCCTGGCTCTTCTTTCTCAGGCTTGTCAGATTCTTTCTGAATCTTCTGCTCTTTCCTTGCTTGGGACTCCCTTTCAGGTAGTTTGTCATTCTATCAAATGTAGCTATGATGCAGCAGGTGCCTCTTCTAGGGCTGCTGCTTTTGGTTCACTTCTAAGGAAGTATTCTTGGCTTAGGCTTTAACCTTTGCCCATTGATATTAAGGCTAAGTTGATGGATGCTCCTCTGGGTAATAAATGTTTGTTTGGTGAAGCAGCTGCTGGTTTATTTAAGTCTCTTCAGGATAAAGGGAAGTCTTTACAAGATTAAGCATGTCTTTGTTTCTCCTGTGTCTAAATTTCAAGGAAACCACTCTTCTAAGCCAGCCTTTGTTTGTAGGCAATCGAGCCCTCCTCCTAAAGGTAAAAAGATAGTAAACAGACTCCTCCTGCTAAGGCCAATCAGACTGCAGGGATTCTTAAGTCTTCTTTTCCTAACAAACCAGGTGCTGTCTGACTATCCACCTGTTTCCAGCCACATTCCTCTTTCTCTTCGCCTTTCTCTTTCCCTTCCTGTTTGGCTCCGAATCACCAAGGATTCTTGTGCTCTGTCAGTCATTTGGCAGGGGTAATTCATGGTCTGGTTTACCCACCCTTCTTTTATGGGCATTCATAGGTTCATAGGTTCATAGGTAGGTACTAGGCTATTGGCCCTGGGGCCCATGCAAGCCTAGCCAAAAATGTACCCTGGCTTTCGCCACCCAAGAAAATTATTTTCCTGTGCCCCTGTCGAGCAGAGCCATAGAAGTGATCCCTTGGGTGAATTTCCCATTTCACATCCAATCATCAAGATTTTTCTTGAAGAGTGCTAATGAGGAGCTCTGTTTGACATAGATAGGTAGTCTGTTCCAGAGTATGGGAAGTCTCTGGGACAGGAATCTATCCCTCCAACATGTTCTGTTTATTGTGGTGACAAGGTTAAGGTCCCTAGAGCGTAGCTTGAGGGATTGGGATTTCTTTAAGTGGAGCATGTCCAACAGCTCTGGGTTTGACATAGCTTTGTATGTTAGGCAGAGATCACCCCTGAGTAGGCGATATGTGATGGAGTAAAGCTGTAGTTTTTTGAGACGGTCTGCATAGGGCATCTGTTTGAGGCCACTAATCCTCTTTGTCAGGTATTTCTGTGGTCTTTCCAGTTGTTGTAGATGTCTTGTGAGGTACATACCAAAAGGGGTGTTGTACTCTATAATGGGTCTAATGAGTGATGAGTAGAGGGGAACAATGACCTCTTTTTTTCTGGATGAGAATCCTTTTGTGATGAGATGAGCCACATAGAAGGATTTCCTGACCACTGTGGCAATGTGATTATCAAAGGAGAGACTACTGTCCACCTGTGTCCCAAGGTCTCTTATCACATTTCCGGCATTAAGTAGACTACCAGCTATGTGGTAGTTCATGGGTACAGAGTTTTTACCAAAGGGGATGACAATACACTTTTTGGCATTGAGCTTCAGGCCATGGCTTTGACACCAGGTATCTGTCTCAGTAAGGCCCTTTTGTAGTTTGTCCACATCATTAGGAGTTTTGATTATGGCTCCTAGTTTGCAGTCATCTGCAAACTTTGTTAGCCAAAGACCTTCTGTGTTGGCCTGCACTTCAGAGAAGTAGATACCAAACAGGAGAGGACCCAGGGCTGAACCCAGTGGTACTCCACTTGTCACTGGTCTGACGTCGGATTTGGAATCCGCTACTTTCACAGTGTGGGTTCTGTCCATGAGCCAGTTGGCAACCCATCTTGTGACATAGGGATGTATAAATAATTTAGTGAGCTTATCTATAATTCCAGAGTGGGGGATAGTGTCGAAAGCCTTGGCGAGATCTAGATAAGCTGTGTGAACCATTTTACCCTCATCCGTGGCTTTGGTGACTGCTTCAAAGAAGTCAATCAGGTTTAGGAGACATGATCTGCCTTTTACAAATCCAAACTGAGTAGGGTCCAGAGTATGGAGATTACCAATGTCTTTGTTTATGAGTTCCATGATGATACGTTCCATGGCCTTGCAGACCAGGCTCGTCAGGCTAATGGGCCGTTAGTTCCCAGGGTCCATCGTGGCTTCCCCTTTGTGGAGTGGGATAACTGTTGCGGTGCGCCACTCAGTGGGTACAAAGCCTGAGGTGAGGCTATGATTGAACATGGTACTAAGGTAGGGTGCCAGTTCATTCTGTAGTTCGTGTAGAACGCAGCCTGGGATATTGTCAGGTTCCATGGATGCTGTGTTCTTGGCTTTGGAGAGTGTGTTTTATACCTGTGCAGCCATGATTATAGGAACTTTGCATTCTTCCGGTATAGAGATGGGCCCTCTAGGGGGTGAGAGAGGGGTAAAGTTAGCACTGAACCTATCTGCTAGGATGTTGGCAATATCAGTTGGTTCTGTATATTTAGTGCCATTATGCTGTAACTCAGAGCAGATCTGAGTGTTCCCATTTATATTCTTGACATAGCTATAGAATGCTTTGTGGTTGTCTTTAGAGTCAGTGGCAATTTTGTTTTCCTAACTAGCTTTGGCGGATTTTATGAGGGATCTCAGCTTCTTACTGAGGTTGACCAGGGAGTTCCTCCAGTCATGAGATTTTACTCTTTTTTGCAACAGTTTCTTTCTTCTGTTGTAGAGTTTGTTTATGGCAGAGGACCACCAGATTGGCTTCCTTTTTTTGAAGGATAACATCTTGGTTCTATTAGGGATAGCATGATCCATGCACTCGTGTAAGTGCTTATAAAGTGCATTTGTGTAGGATTTGGCAGTCATACCTCTATTGTCCATCTGCATGGGTGTCATGAAGTTTGCCAGTTCTGTCTTAAGAAGTGTGAAGTTGGCCTTTGAGAATTTTTTTTACGATGGTTTCCCTAATTGGGGCTGGGGTTGGGATGTGGATGTCTAGGCTGATTAGCTTGTGGTCGGATCTGACCAATGAGGAATTGACCTCTGGTGTGGAACACCGGTTTCCCATGTTGGTAATGACCAGGTCTAGGATATTGCTGCCCCTGGTGGGGGTGTGAATAAGTTGATCCAAGGCATTCCTCAGACTCCTCGGGAACAGCTTCCTTTTTTCCCAGAGGTTCTTCAAGACGTCTTGTCTCAGGGTACTATTCAAGAGTGCCTGTGTCCCAAAGGGGTTCAAGAATGTTTCTAGTGCCCAGAAAAGAAGGTACTCAGAGACCTATTCTAGACCTCTCCCATCTAAACACTTTTCTGAAGGTGCCTTCCTTTTGGATGTTGTTCCTTCAGTCTCTTTTTCCTTTCTAGCTCCCTCAGACATTTCTGGTGTCTCTCTGGACCTCAAGGATGCTTATCTCACTATTCTGACCCACTCTCTTTTCAGGAGATTTTTGCATTTCTCTGTTGCTTCCGGGCATTTCCAGTTTTGTGCTTTGCCCTTTGGCCTTTCTACTGCCTCAAGGGTATTCACCAAATACACTAGCTCCTGTGATTGCCTTTTGCAGGCTTCAAGAGATCCAAATATTTTCTTATTTGGATGACCTGCTGATTCAATCATCCTCTCCAGAGGTCCTTTTGCAAAATCTTCATTTTATCATTTCTCTTCTTCAGAGCCTGGGTTTCACAATAAACTTCAAAAAGTCTTCCTTGACTCCTTCTCAAGATCATGTTTTTCTGGGTTGCAGGATTCAAATGTTGCCAGTGCCGGCATCCCTTCTTCCTCCAAAGGCATTAACTCTCATTTCTGTCTTTTAAACTTTTTTATCCCTTCCCTTGGCCTACATTACAGCCAGGGAGTTTCTGAGAGCTCTGGAGTTCATGGTTTCTACCATTCTGATGCTCCCTCTGGCCAAATTCTACATGAGAAAGTTTTAGTGATTTCTGAAGTCAGTGTGGCTTCAGCATGCGCATCCTCTAGACTTTCCTGTTCCTCTTCTCCTGTGTCTCAAGAAAGAACTTCTGTGGTGGATTCAGCAGTTGTCTCTGAATCCAAGGTTCCCTTTTCAACCTGCTCTTCCCTCTCAGGATCTGTTCACAAATGCCTCAGATATGGAATGGGGAATAACGTTTGGCTCCCTGAGGGTTCAGGAAGTGTGGTCACCTCATCAGAAGAAGGAGCACATCAATGTCAAAGAGATGAGGGCTCTTATGCTGGCTCGTCATGTCTTTCATCCTCTCTTCTCTCCAGAGCCTCTCAAGGTATTCACACACTGTACCACTGTCCTGTAGTATATCAACAAACAGGGGGGTATGAAATCTTACCTTCTTTGCTGGCTGGCACTTCTGATATGGGATCTGGATGTCCAATTTCAAGTGACTCTTCAGGCACTTTATATTCCTTCAGATCAGAACATTGTGGCAGACAATCTGAGCAGGTCCTTCACTCAGTTCCATGAAAGGATGCTTCACAGGGATGTGTTTCTGGACATTGTTCACCAGTGGGGTGCTCCTCAAGTAGATCTCTTTGCCTCCTCTCTGAACAGACAACTCCTTCTGTTTTGTGCCAGTGTCCCAGGTCCTCTGATATGAAAGTCAGACATCCTCTCATTTTCTTGGAAGAGATGCTTCTTTATGTGTTCCCTCCCCTTCATCTCATTCTGATAATCCTGTTTGAGATTCAGCAAGATGCTCCCAAAATCTTGTTGGCGACTCCCTTTTGGCCGCGACAGCACTGGTTCCCTCTACTTCTGTATCTAGCCAAGGGCAGTCATCACATAATTCCTCACAGGATGGATCTTTTCACACAAGACAAGGGGACCCACATCTATCCCCACCTGCCCACGCTTCAACTGACACTGTGGGTTATAGGGTTTTGATCCCTCATAGACAACTTTTTTCTGAGGACATGCTGCAGGTCCTGCAGAAGGCCAGGAAACCTACTACTAGGAAATCCTACTTGTCTAAATGGAAGAGGTTTTCTATTTGGTATATTTCTCGTGACCTGGACCCATTTTCTGTGGATGTTCCTTTGGTTTTCTTATTTGTGTGAGTTGCGGAGTGCTGGTTTGGCCTATTCTTCTATTAAGGTCCATTTATCAGCTCTTTCTGCTTGTCTGCTTTAACTCCCCCATTAACTTCTAGATTTCAGGCTAAGCAATTTCTTAATGGCGTCCTTAATATTAGACCTCCCAGGAAGTCTGTTCCTCCTGCCTGGAATCTTAATTTCATTCTAGAAAAATTGACTCAGGCTCCTTTTTGAGCCTGCTGTTTCGCTTCCTTGCAACACTGTTCTTGGAAGACAGTTCTTTTTTTTAGTTCTTACTTCTGCCAAGTGGGAGTCTGAGTTGCATACCCTTAGGGCTTGTCCACCTTTTTTGAAATTTCATGAGGACAGGGTGTCCTTGCATATTAATCCTTCTTTCATGCCCAAGGTGGTTAATGAGTTGTCACTTAATCAGTCTATTAATTTGCCTACTTTTTTGCCCTCTCCACACTCAGACAGTGAGAGGGTGCTGCATACCTTAGATGTGCATAGATAGCTCAGATTTTATTTGGATAAAACTAAAGCTATCAGAAAATCTGACCAGTTATTTGTTTCCTTTCATCCTAGGTCTAGGTTTGGCTGTTTCCAAGCAAACTATTTCCACTTGGATTTCAAAGGCTATTTTCTTTTTTTACTCTTTTCATGGCGAGAGTCTTCCTTCTTCTGTAAAGGCTCATTCTACTAGAGCTGTGACTTCTTCTGGTGCTTTTTTTAAAGGTTTAGACACTAATTCTGTTCTTGAAGCTGCTACCTGGCCTTCTGTGCATACCCTTACCAAACATTACCAGTCAGATGGCATCTCCAGAGCTGGTGCTAGTTTTGCCGATGACATTCTTCATAGCTTCTTGGAGGGTTCTGCTGCTGCTTTCTCCTCCCAAGTTTCCTCTTGACCTTTGACACTCTCCAATTTGAAATGAATACTACAGGGGTGAATGTAAGGACCTAGTAAGTTGTGTAAAATCGTACCATAACAGTAGATGTCCTTGCCTTCACCACTGCAGTATTCACTCCCTCCATCCTCCTACTCTTTTTTCCTTCCTGGATGTGTAGATTCTCTTTGGTTTTCCTTGGACTGCTGTTCCTGCTGGGGCAATCAGTTCTGAGGATGGTACGTCTGAATGTCACCTTTATGCCCTACGCCACACAAAGAGTGTGTAGGTGATGTTCAGCATACCTTAAAGCAACCGTAGACTTTGGGAAACTGGTCAGACAGTGGGCTTCACAGCAGGGAATTCGATTTGTAAGGAATACTGCAGTGGTGAAGGCAAGGACATCTACTTTCATGGTAAGATTTAACACAACTGTACTATTTCTTCAAAAAATGACTGAGCTGACTCTAAAACATAGCCCTGCAGGCATTGTGTATTACACTAAATATGAATTTTAAATGTTTGTATGACATTTGTATGGCATTAACAGACAGCACCATGACTGGATTTAAAATGTTAGGACATCAGTGCACATGTGCAAAAGTATGGTTCTGACGTAACATTATGAACGTCACAAAAACACTAACTAGTTCAGTCCAGTGTTCCTCAGTTATCACACCACTTTCTTCATTTGTAGAAGCAATATCTGATGTTGTAAATCTTTGTTTATTCATTACAATTAGGACTTCAGTTCCATCCTCTGAACCAATACGGCCGTTTCCAACCTCGCACCAGCCAAAAACTCTCAGCTAAGACCTACCCATAATGCCCCTCTCTTAGTTACTCCAGATCTAGTTTGCCACATTTCTTGTCAGACGTGCTAGCCATCTCTCTCTCAAAGCTAAGTGGAAAATTGTAATTTTTAATATAGTTTCTCCTCAAAATTTCTTATTTTTTAGTCAATTTAACTTTTTCTAACTGTCACTTATAACCTACTGCTATTCCCTACCCTTTACCTTGGTAATCAGAGTTCTACCATTGTTCGTACTGTCCCCCTCTCCTGCCTTTGGTAGGCCCTTCCTTACCACTTGTGGTATTTTTTGAATACCATCGTTGGTATTCTATCACTTTTTTCTCTCTGTTCTTTTATTTTTTATATTAGGATAGCCTTGTTGCCTTACTATATCAGACAAAGCTAAGTTGGGGTTTAAACAATGTGACAAGTGTGGGCGTAAGATGCCCAACTCAGACGGACATGCTCGTTTTGTCTACGGTTTGGGAGTGGACCATATTAAAGCTGACTGTGACATTTGTGCTAGTTTTAGTAATCGTACACTAGCAGAATGTAAAAATAAGCTTATTTTAAAAAGTTTGATTAAGACACCTTTTTCAGAGGCTCTATCTGGTTTGAAGGTCTCACCTCATCCAAAGACAAAAAAAATAACGAAAAATTGAGTCACTCTCCATGCTTCAACGGCACCCTTGGTGCAGACCTCTTTGGCACCAGGCTCTGTATCTTTTCCGTCTGTGTCATCTATGATATTCACCCCTATGTTAGTTCCAACCTCAGCACCACTGACTTCAGTGCCGTCCTTGGATTCGACATTGGCTACTATGTCTGTATCTGCTTCAGCACCATCCCCAGCCACTGTGCTAATAGTTTCTTTGTCTCCATTTGCTCCTAAAGTTGAATATCTGCCTAGGACAAGATATTCTCCAACTTATGACCCTTTTTTGGGGCAGAGGTTTAGCCCCTTTCTAGAAAGACCTGATTCTCCTTCAGCAGCCTCCTTTAGATTCACCAGGAGTTTTTCAGAATTAGACCTAGTGCGGGTTGTGGACTAGCTTCTGGCAGCTAGGGGATTGCCCATTTCAGCTAGACCTTCCATCACTCTTGGCTTGGAATATTTTACTACATCTTCCCCTGTTTATCCTCCTCTACCCAGGTCCCAGAGATCTTGGTACCGATGTCCACCCCAGTGCATACTGTCTCAGCTCCGACAGTTTTTACCCTGTTGGCACTGACCACCTTTGCTGCATCGACTCCAGTGGAGCCGATGCTCTCTCGGAGAACTGCTTGGACCGTCTGCACCTTGGTACCTTGCCTGGCACCTATTTTCTCACTTTCGTTGTCTATGTCCAGGCTCCAATGGCTTCCAGTCCTCTTGGAGCTCCTCACCTGGAGGTGGGCTCCTCAGGGAGGGGTATGACCCCGGTTCCAAGGTTGTCCTTCTCGGTTCCGGGCTCCCAACCCTCCTCCGGCAGGCCTGCTGTCCAGGTGATGGAGAGGGTCCTTGCCTGCACAGGCTCATAGTCAACACCAAAGACATCAGCATCAGAACCCCCCCCCAGCATGCAGCTGTCCCAAACCCCTGTTTTGGGATCCCGGGCACGGGAGCCACAAGACTCCCCATTGAAGGGAACCCCTTCTCCGGAGTCCTCCTCAGAAGATCCCACTGAGGAGCTACCCCAGAAGAAATGGTTCAAGGGGAAGCACCTTGATACCCCAGATGAATCTATCACTGAATACACCGACTGTGATGAGGGGGGAAGGGTCCCCACGGTCTCCCCCAGCCGACGTCTCATTCAGAGACATTCTCGAAATCCTCAAGCAGTGGGGAGATTGAAAGCCATCTAACCCTTCTTCTGAGGAATTGGTGTTCTTGCAGGTCTTCCATGCCCAGCCATCTACTTCCTGGGTGACCCCACTGCCAGAGGACCTTATTAAGCTCATTGTGCAGCATGCCTGGAAGGCCCTGGACAATGTAGAACCTGTCCCCCAGAGGCCAGACAAAATTTTATCTACACCTGAAGACCAGCTCCACTGGTCCAAGCAGTTGACAGTTGATTCCATTGTCATGGCGGCGGCCTCCAAGAGTGTACTGGCAGAAGATAGTTCCACTGTCCATCCTCCAAACAGGGAGTCTCAGACCATGGACAGACTAAGGAAGTGGACCTATGCTTCAACAACCTTCGCCATAAGGTCGCTGAACTATCTGGCACACTTCAGTTACCTCCAAAGAGACCTAATTTTTGAAATATCTTCCTCTTTGGCAGGGGTTCTGCCTGATGAGGTGCGTGACACTGTCGTCTTGCAGTTAGGTACCGTTGAATACATCTTGAACTTCTTGATGCGTTTAATATCTCACACCACCAAGGGGGCAGATTGAGCTGCTGAATCAGGCATTGTCATGAGATACCCAACTCGGACGGACACTCTCGTTGTGTCTACTGTTTGGTCATGGACCATATTAAAGCTGACTGTGACATTTGTGCTAGTTTGAGTAATCGTACACTAGCATAATATAAAAATAAGCTTATTTTAAAAGGTTTCATTAAGACACCTTTTTCGGAGGCTTTATCTGTGTTGAAGGTCTCACCCAATCCAAAGACCAAAAAACATAAGGAAAAACGAAGTCATGAGACGTAATGCTTGGATGCGGTAGTGTGACTTCACAGACCCCTTTAAATCTTCCTTCATCAATGCACCTGTCGACGAATCTGCACTTTTTGGACCCAAAGTACGAGACACACTTTCACAAAGTGAGAAAGACGGAAAGACCTTGTCTGCTGTGGGCATATGCTTTTCCAACACCCAGAGGACCTACTCCAGGAATCAGAAGGGAGGAAAAATGTGGTTCAGGAAATCCCAAGAATTTTTTCATAACACTCATGGTGAGCAATCTCCCCAGGGCAGAGGGGGCAACTCATCTGGAAGATGCCCCTTTCAGGGTAGAGGGGGTCCACGTAACCAGGGCACTAGAGATTCTTTCCCCGGCAGACCCTACCAGCACTCCTGAGCAGTGACCTGATTGCTTTCCTCTGGAAGCAGTTGGGGGTTGTTTCTCTTGGGGTCCTATTAGATGAACGAATGATCAAAATGTCGAGTACAATATGCTCGGACCAATTTGATCGATTGTTCATCTATTCGAAAACCCTAAAAGATGAAAACTGGAGTTCCGAAAAGTTTTTGTCAGCCCTGGTGGTGAGTGTAGTTTGTGACGTAAGGAAGCTACGCTGTCTGGAATGGCTAGGTAAGTGAATGCCGTACTTGTGTGTGTGTGTGTGTGTGTGTGTGTGTGTGTGTGTGTGTGTGTGTGTGTGTGTGTGTGTGTGTGTGTGTGTGTGTTGTGATTAGTAGGTAATTGCCCTTTCCTCAATGTAGAGCAATCTCAGAGTTGGTATATATAGTTAAGGAGGTGTGGGGGACAAAGCCTCCCACTTTATTTTAAAAGTAGAAGAGTGTGTTTAGGTTTGAATGTTGTTGAATGTTGTGAGAATGTGTGTGTTTATTTGTATTAGTTGTATGTGTGTGTGTGTTGCATGTTAATGTAGGGAAGGTGCGGGACAACCATAAATTATCGGAACTCTGTTTTTTGTTCATTTATGGGTTTGATTAGATGAACGTTCAATCAAAGTGTATCGAGCATGTTGTACTCGACATTTTGATCGTTTGTTCATCTAACATAGATCCTTTCTCTCTGCACCTACCAACCTGGAAACATTACTACCGATGTTTGGGTGCAGAGAATAATATCCACAGGCTATCAAATACCATTCAATTTAACTCCCAAACTGTCAAATGAATCCCCAATGTACCGCCCAATCAGAGGGAATTAGCAGCCTTAGAAATAGAAAAGCTGCTAAGAAAAAGAGTCATCCAACCAGTCCCACCAGACTAGACAGGATCCGGGTTTTACTCGAGGTTCTTTTTAGTGCCAAAAAAGACAGGGGACTGGAGACCAATCCTGGATCTCAGCCTATTGAACAAAGTTATCAAACCTCAAAAATTCCGGATGGTCATGGTACAGTCCATTCTTCCCTTCCTAGGGAGGGAAAACTGGATGTGCTCTATAGACCTCCAGGATGCGTACTACCACATAAAGATGGATCACCGCTCCCAGATGGTTCTCCACTTCCGGCTGGGAGACAATCACTACCAGTTCAGAGCACTGCCGTTCGGTCTCTTGACAGCTCCCCCCCCCCCGAGTGTTCACCAAATGTATAGCAGTTGTGGTAGCTCATCTTCGATTACAAGGATTTCAAGTGTTTCCATATGTAGATGATTGGCTCCTTACAGCTCCAACCAGGAATCTCCTAGTCTGCAACCTCTCTTACACTCAAGGTCTTGCACTCCACTCGGGGATTACTATCAATAAGGACAAATCTGAAATGTCCCCAACAAAGACACTGGAATTTATTGGGGCAGTCTTCAACACAAAATCCTGTCAAACTTCTCTTCCCCCCTCACAGGCTTTCGAAAATAAGACACCAAATCCAAGACCTTCATCCTCAGACCTATGTACCGGCACGCCTTGTACTGCAACTGTTAGGCTCCATGGTGGCTGCCATTATGTTAGTACCACTGGTGAAGCTGAACATGAGAATCCTGCAGTGGCTCCTTTCCACACAATGGTCATTTTTAACTCACCCACTTGACCACATGATCCATCTTACAAACCATTGCAAGGAAGAAATGCTATGGTGGATGAAGCCACAAACACATCTTTGGTGTCGACCATTCTGTCTTCACCTAGCCCATGGCCACAATGACCACTGATGCTTCCCTATTAGGATGGGAGGGGGCATTTCCAGGAAAAGATGGTCCAAGGCACCTGGTCCCCCATGGAGTTCAATTTGCACATAAATGTCCTGGAACTGAGGGCAGTTCTCTTAGCGTTGCAAGTGTACCTTCTGGGACCATTGCAATTCAGTCAGACAACATGTCAGTTGTCTGAAATATCAATAAGCAAGGCAGAACCAGGTCTTACCCCTGTGTTGGGAAGCCATGAGGATTTGGCACCGGGCGATACCTTCCAACCGCTTTCTCATAGCAATGCACTTTCCAGGAGTTCCAACCTTATTGCGGACAATCTGAGCAGGAACATCCTGATGCCTCACGAGTGGTCGCTCAACCCTATAACAGCGGATCTTCCAACTCTGGGGGAAGCCTTGCTGCGATCTGTTTGCTTCCCCCCTAAACAACAAATGCAGAAGTTACTCTGCCCTGATCCCCCCTCGGGGGAACACTCGAAGGACGCTCTAATGCACGATTGGCCCCCGGGTCTTCTGTATGCCTTTCTCCCGTTTCCCCTCATTCCAGAATTTCTCCAGAAAGCTCAGAGGTTGAGAAGCAAAGTGATTCTCATTGCCCCCTAGTGGCCCCTTCAAGTCTGGTTCCTGTTTCTATGGCCTCATCTGAGTCACAGCCCGTAGATCCTGGATCATTCCCAAGACCTGTTATCTCATCCTCAGGGACTGATTCATCCCAGTCTCCACAGTCTCAAGCTAACAGCTTGGTTTCTCCACTTCCAATGATTGCCAGGCTGCCTGACATCTCGTCTCCTGTCTGTGAAATTCTTCTGGCTTCACACAAACCTTCCACCAAGAAAGTTTATTATAGTAAATAGACTAGATTTTCTGTTTGGGCCAAATATCAGAACATAGATCCCTTCTCCATGTCTATTCAAAAGATCCTTCAATACCTGATGACTCTTTTACAAGTAGGAACCTCAGCATTGACAATCAGTGTACATTTAGCACCTATCACCAGTTTTCATAATGGATTTGATAATTCTTTGATTATGTCACACCACCTATGCAAGACATTTTTGAAAGGAGTATTACACGTTAAACTTCCGGTCAAGCCTCCCTTAGAACCCTGGGACTTGACTTTGGTAATTCAGTCTCTCACAGGTCCTCCTTTTGATTCATGTGATTTAAAGTTTTTGTCATGGAAAACCTTACTTCTAGTGGCACTTACCTCAGCATGTAGAGTATCTGAGCTGCAGGCATTGAGTGTCAAGAGACCTTACTTGATCTTCCACATGGATAGGGTGTCCCTTTGTACTGACCCTTCTTTCTTGCCCAAGGTCATTTCTGGATTTTCCATTAACCAATCTATTGACCTGCCTGTTTTCTTCCCTCTGCATTCTAACAGAGGTGGGTACCTTTTGCACACCCTTGATGTGCATCGGCAGCTTTGTTGTTATTTGGACAGGACTAAATCTTTCAGGAAGATGGATCAATTGTATGTAACCTTTGCAGGACCCAGATTGGGTAAACCTGTTTCCAAAGTGACTTTATCCTCCTGGCTTAGAAATGTCATTACCTTTATCTACCAACATAATAAGCTATCCTTACCTTCCAGAAGAAAGGCTCATTCTACCAGATCTATGGCTACTTTTGTAGCATTTCATTCCAGAGCCTCTATGTATGATATCTGTGCAGCAACCACTTGGGCAAGACCTCATACCTCTATATCTCATTACAAATTGGATTTGGCCTCCAGGGGTGAGCATCTTTTGGTTCTATGGTGCTCAGGAATATCCTTCCTGAGGGCCACCCAGGACACAAGTAGCTGTGGAATCGATCCTAACTGTAATGAATAAACAAAGATTTACAACATCAGATAAAGAAGTTATGTCTTACCATAACGTTCCATCTGTGTTGTAGATCTTTGTTCATTCATTACTTCCCACCCTCCTTCTCCCTGCCTGGACTCCAGGTGGACTTTAGGAACTCCTGGTTATGGTATTTGCTCAGACAGAGCCTTCTACTATTTTTCTATTACTACCTCTATTATATAGGGGTGGGCAAACTTGATCTGGAGTAACTAGAAGAGGGACATTATGGGTAGGTCTTAGTTGAGAGTTTGTGGCTGGCACAAGCTTGGAAATGACCGTATCAGTTCCGAGGACTGAACCAAAGTCCTAATAGTAATGAATGAACAAAGATCTACAACACAGATGGATCATTATGGTAAGACATAACTTCTTCATTTAAAAACTGCCCCTATTTTTGGGCCTTTGCCCCCCCCTCCGTTATTTATGGCTTTGTCCAGATTTATCTCTATAAGAGGTTAAAAGGTATGACTTTAATTCCTTCCCTCTTAATCCCACCTAAAACTGTTGACATTTGGAGAAAAGGAGATGAATTTCACTTAATACAAAATGATAATAATCAGAGTTCATAGGTTCATAGGTAGGTACTAGGCTATCGGCCCAAGGGTCTAAGTAAGCCTAGCCAACAATGTTTCCTGGCTTGCACTACCCAATAAAGTTATTTTCCTGTGCCCCTATCAAGAAGACATAGAACTTATCCCCGGGGTGTATTTCCTATTTCCCATCCACTCATCAAGATTTTTCTTGAAGAGTGCTAATGAGGAACTTTGCTTGACATAGAGTATGTTCGTTAGAGCTTGTTCCAGAGTATGGGAAGTCTTTGGGACAGGAATCTATCCCTCCAGCATGTCTTGTTTATTGTGTTGACAAGGTTTAGGTCCCTAGAGCGTGTAGCTCAGAAGGATTGGGATTTCTTTAGGTGTAGCATGTCCAACAGCTCTGGGTTTGACATAGCTTTATATGTTAGGCAGAGATCACCTCGGAGTAGGCGATATGCTACAGAGTAAAGCTGGAGTTTTTTGAGATGGTCAGTGTAGGGCATCTGTTTGAGGCCAGTAATCCCCTTTGTGAGGTACTTCTGTGGCCTTTCCAACTGCTGCAAATCTCACTCTTTTTTTCCTGGATGAAAATTTCAGCTGGTGTCTCTCTGCCAACTCTGTAGGAAAAATTGGGAACTCACTCCCTGCGGACATCACCCTAGAATCCTCTCTAAGTCAATTCAAGAAGAGTCTCAAACACTATTTTAAATTAAACTGGTTATGTTCTTGTTCCATGCCTGACTAGCTCTTTCCTATGATTGTGTGCTAACTACTTCACAACTCAGCTATGTGTAAACACAAGCTCTTTTACCTTCTGAGAAATTAACTTTGTGAACTTGTATAACTTGATTATATAAATAAGATTATATAAATAATCTTAAAACTGTGTTTATCAAGAACCATGTAATTTCTTATTGTTTGTACCTTGGAGCTTTTCTCCCCAGGCCTCTGGTGAAAATAGACATGTCTCCAGTCAGACTATCCCAGTCGACAAATGTAAAATAAATGTTCTAGACTTAAAATAAATGTTATAGAATGTTATAGAAGTTATAGACTTCTTTCTGTTTTCATAAAATGTATACTAATTCCCATTACCTTATTTTATCACTGTTGAAGTTAATTATACTAATATTTTAAGCGTCTCTGATGAAGTCATAGCACCCTTATTTACATCTTCACCCCTTCTAATCTTTCTTTACCATTAATTAAAACATGTATAAGATATCTATCTATGCCTCACTATCAGGAAATAATTCTATGCATGTTGCCGAGCACCAGTATTCTGTCTGCTGCTCTTAGAGCACCTTGAAAATAAAAGCAGTAGGACTGTTTTAACCATTATATTTCCTTTAAATGTATAGTAATATGATTGCTTAAATTACTGTGCATGCCTTAAACTGTAGTAATCTGTACAAATTATGTTACATGCCATCTTGTTTTGTTTTTTGTATATCACTGTTTGTTTTTGTATAATACTGTTTGTATCTACTGACCCACGGTGGTGGTGCTGCGGTAGCATTGTTGCCTCACAGTAAGACACTGTCCGGTTCGATTCTCAGCTAGAGTGTCTTCTGCGTAGAGACACGCATGAATGGGCGTACCTTCATTGAAGGTTGTGCATCAGGGCTGGTAACTCGGCACGTAAAAATCAACTACCAATGATTAGCGGACCGGAGTTCCACTGTGGCGACCCCTAACCGGGAAAAGCCGAAAGACACAGAACTGTTTGTATCTACTAACTGCTTTGAATATTATGTACTGTTATACTAACTGCCTTGTGGAGCTGCCATTCATTAAATAAATAAATAAACGTAAAGTAAGTCAGTGACATACCCCGCCCCCTTTTTAAAGATGTGCACATGCGCAGAGAAGGAAAAGAGAATGCACCGCCTCCTATCATCGGGAATGTGGCAATTTAGAATTTTTCATGCAAAGCAGCCTAAAGGTGACGTCTAAGCAGATTTGAATACCTACAATACTAAGCAGGCATACATGCAGTTATTTAAGGCATCTTGCACTCCTATAGTCTAAAAAAATTCAAATCATAGTAAAAACAACTGTATGTATATCTGTTCTTATAAAAAAAAAAAAAAAAAAAAAAAAAAACAGCTGTAGCAGCTTCATTAAATGCCAGAGACGTACTATTTTTTTGGTTTAGCCATCTCTGATTTGGCAAATATTTTACACCAGAAGTTTTTGGTGGTCTGTGATTTGTATAATTACTGGACTGTTGTTCGTTAAAGCTTTCGTATGTTGTTTGTAGTTTATCTGTACTTTGTTGAATTTGTTGGATGTTGTTCTATGCTCATATACACCTAGAAGTTCTTGGTAAAACTGGGCTGGTTCTTCTGTTGAAAATCTGATTGTTATAACAGTAAGTATCCTAATTTTTTCTGGGGTTAGAAAGCCATATTTATTTTTACATTTGTTATCCGTGTTAGTTTTTAATGGCGATGCTGCTGATAAAATCATCTGCAAGTGGTTATGGTATACCACCACAGGATAGATTAGAGTATCCTTTGTCAAGAAGTAGTACATTCGGCTGATGTTACCCAGCTCCTACTTCCGAAAGATAAGGCTTACCAAACTCCTATTCAGCCAGTGCTAATGGGAAGTGTCAGTCAAATTCCTGATTCTAAAAGAGAAATTATATTTGTCATATTGATATACTTCAGTATTGTACATTTGTCTAAGATACCCAATGTACAAGGCCTAATCAGTGACAAAGCCAAGTGAAATAAATGTTTCTTGGTGAGGTGGGTGTTCCATCTCTATGTGGAAGTAAGTATTGCAGGCAGTACTGAGTGAAAAAACACAGACTGTCTGCAGTTCATAGCGCTACATACAGGTGGAGCTGCACTGCAGGCATTAGAAATGGAGAGAGCCTGCCTGGGACCACATGCTATGCATAGACTGTACTGCATGATGGCCATCACACCTGCAGTCACCACTCCACCTACAGAAAGAGCTATTGTACCTCATGGCTTCACTACCCCTATTAAGAATAACTAAAATAATACCATAGTTAACTTGAGGGGACCCATGCATGGGGTAAAGCATTCGGGAGCTGCCTCTGTCCATTAGTAGTACAGGGGACAGTCCTGGTGTAAATTTTCTGGTTCCCATCTATACAGCTAAGTTGCACTTGAAAACGAGCAGAGACTAACCTTGTTTTGGTGGATGGAGAGCCTGTTCTTCAGTAGCAGTACCCTCTGTGAAATATAACTGTCCCTCCAAACCGTTCTGCTGATCTTGCAGCAGAGGTTTAGATCCCTAGACCAAGTATTTCTGATAACATTTCACTTGCTGCTGTGCAGTAAATGTATCAGTAATAGGTCAGAGATACCTTGTATGCCCGATACAGGTCACATCTTAGCAGTCTGTAAGATACTGAGTATTGTTGCAGGGCTTTAAGCTGATCCCATGTTAGGACATGCCATCTAAGCCTTGTATCCTTTTAGTAAGGTATCTCTGTGGGAGTTGCAGTTGTTGCTTGTGTCTAGACAGATACATGTCAAAGGGGGTGTTATATTCAATGATTAACCTAATGATAGATGAGTAAAGGGGGGCAATGACATCCCTAGATCTAGACCCAATCCTTTTATTTATAAGCTGTGCAATATGCAAGGAATTTCTTACTCCAATAGATACATGCTGGTCAAAAATTAGGTCACTGTCCAGATATGTTCCTAAATCATAAAAAACTGGGTGAACTCTTAGGGGTGTATTGTCAGTGTGGTATTTCTCTGGAGTAGATGGCTTCCCAAAGAATACAATAATGCATTTTTTGGCATTTAGTTTCAGTCAGTGATTTTGACATCTGTTATTTATTTAATACAAAACTTCCTGCGTGACTGCTAGCTCATCTGGGGATTCAATGACTACTCCTAGCTTACAGTCATCTGTAAACTTAGTCAGCGGGAGGCCTTAGGTATTGGCCTTTACGATAACGTGATGAAAGTGAGTGGCTTTGGAGAAAGAGTAAAAGCAGAGATTACATGCTAAAGCTTTGGCCAAAAGGGACACAAGGCATGAGAATGCCGGAGAGAATATAAAGGACAGAGACAGTGGTGTAGTTTATGCAAAAACTCCAGCCACAAGGACAGTAACTGCAGACGAAAGAAGAAAGATAATGTGAAACAATCAACTGATGGGGATGATCACACATTTGTCTTCAGAATGAATGAGCATCAGATCCATGGATTAAAACAGAAAGGATTAATGGTGGACACTGGCGCCACGTCACACATAATTAATGATCTGAAAAAGTTTAAATACTTTGATGTAACTTTCCAACTGGAGGAGCACATTTTGGAATTGGCTGTCGGGACTAGAACCTGTGGTGTCAGGCAGAATAGAGGTAATGCGGAGGTATGGCTGCTGAACACAGAGGGACGCAAAGTAAAGGTGATGATGACTCGGGCGCTGTACATCCCAACGTATCCACAAAGCATCTTTTCAGTTAAGGCAGCAACATCCAAAGGGGCCTCGATTAACTTTAAACAAGGACAGGACCAACTCATCTATAAAAATGGCACCAGGTTTGACATAACTGAGTGTGATAGAGTCTATTATTTAGACACATATAAAAATGGCACCAGGTTTGACATAACTGAGTATGATAGACTCTATTATTTAGACACAGATGATGAAGAAAATGATGGTGAGAGACATTATGATGCATCTCAGAGCTGTCATGACATTCAAGCATGGCATAAGATCCTTGTCACTGTAATTCTGAAGATGTGTCAAAATTAGAAAAGGTGGTAAAAGGAATGAAAATTAAAGGTAAAGTTGAGAGATCTAACCTAGATTGTGAAACCTGTACTCAAGGGAAATTTGTCCTGAGCAGAAAAAGAACCAGATGTAAGAGCAAAAACTGTACTTGAGCTAGTCCATACCGATTTGGCTGGCCCTATTGAGCCAATACCAAAAGATGGATTTAAGTACACTTTAGCATTTACTGATAACTACTCAGGTGTAATATTTGTCTACTTTCTGAAAGCCAAGGGTGACACAGTCAAAGCGACTGAAAAGTTCATTGCAGATTCAGCCCCTCACGGGAGGGTAAAGTGCATCAGATCAGATAATGGCACTGAGTTCATGTCAAAAGATTTTCAGTCACTACGGAGTAAAAATGCTATAAGACATGAAACATCAGCACCTTACTTACCCCATCAGAATGGGACAGCAGAGAGAAACTGGAGAACACTGTTTGAAATGGCAAGGTGTATGTAGATAGAGAGTGACCTACCTAAAGAATTGTGGACATATGCAGTAATGACTGCTGCTTTTATTCGCAACAGATGTTATAACAGGTGTGAGGGACAGACCCCATTTTTCATACTAACAGGAAAGAAACCTGATCTTTCAAGGATGAGAGAATTTGGGCCAGTGTGCTATGCATACAGGCAAGATATAAAGAAGTCAGACCCAAGATGTGATAAGGGAATCTTTGTTGGATATGATAAAAACAGCCCATCATATCTGGTCTATTATCCAGACACAGGAAGGGTCCTTAAACATAGGTTAGTCAAGTTCATTACTAAGAATGTAGCTGAATGCCAGATTCAGACAGACCCAGAAATGATGGATGAAGATTTTAGTACCAGAAGTATGCATGTTGTCAGAATCAAAAGCTGACAGTCAAATCACAAAAGAAATACAAGTAAATCACACTGAATCTACAATAAATGATGGAGACACAAAAATAAGACAGGAAGAGGAAAGGCAGAATGCACACTACTCCAAAAGAGAGAGAAAACCACTTGCATACTTGAAAGACTAAACGACGATTATGTGACAGTTAATGCTGACTATTGTTAACGACTAATATGCAACACACCACAGAACTTTAAAGAGGCCATGACTTCATCTAACTCGGAGAAGTGGGTCAAAGCTATGAAGGAGGAACTTAAGTCTTTAAAGGAAAACAACACATTCACACTCACCGCACTGCCAGAAGATACAAATGCAGTGGGGGGTAGGTGGGTTTTCACTGTACAAGACAATGCAGATAATACTGAGACTTACAAAGCCAGTTATGTGGCTAAAGGCTGCAGTCAAGTGGCTGGTATAGACTACAATGAAACATTTGCACCAACTGCAAATATGACACCTGTACGAAGTCTAATGCAGATGGCAGTTCAGTATGATTTAGCGTTGCACCAGATGGATGTACAAACGGACTATTTACATGCTCCTATTGACTGTGAGGTGTATATGGAACAACCTGAAGGCTTTGAAAAGAAATCGAATAATGGTGAAAAATTGGTTTGTAAACTGAATAAGTCATTGTACGGATTAAAACAATCAGGACGTAACTGGAACAGAATGTTGCACGATTATCTTTGTGAAAATAGTTTTGTCCAAAACCCGACAGACCACTGTGTGTACACTAGACAGGCTGAAAATGAGAAAACGCTCCTAATTATATGGGTTGATGATTTCAATATTGCAGCTAGTGACAATGAATCACTGAACGATGTAAAAGAAAGGCTGAAAGATAAAGTTAAAATGAAAGATCTGGGAAAGCTAAGACATTTTCTAGGCATTGACTTTACCCAGAACAGTGGTGAAGTAAAGATGAACCAAAAGAGGTACATCACAAAAATTCTTGAGAAATTTAGTATGTCTAATTGTAAAGTAAGAAGTACCCCTTCTGAACAAAAACCATACTTTGTATGTGACAGTGAATCTGCCAACCCAAGAAAATATAGTGAGCTTATGGGTAGTTTGATATATGTTATGACATGCACTTTGCTGGATTGTAAGTAAACTCTCACAATATTTGTCACAGCCAAGTGAATCTCATTTGACAATAGCCAAACATGTTAAGATACTTAAAAGGTACATTGGGCAGGGAGCTGTGTTACAAGAAAAGTGAAGATAAACCAGTTTGTAGCATATAGTGATGCAGATTGGGCAACAGATCAAATGACAGGCGTAGTACAACAGGGTATTGTTTTAGCCTTAACAGAGACAGGCCTATTATTTCATGGAAATCAAGGAAACAACAAACTGTGGCTTTATCTCCATGTGAGGCCGAGTACATGGCCTTGGCAGCGACAACACGGGAGAGTCTGTACCTTGTGCAGCTGTTAAGTGGAATGGATGGAGCGAGCAAGTATGTGCCAGTAACAATATCTGAGGACAATCAAGGAGCAATCGCTTTGTCGAAGAATCCAGTACGCCGACAGAGATGTAAACATGTTGACATTCAGTATCATTTTGTTAAATCAGCACTTAATGATGACAAAATAAGCATTGAATATTGCCCAACAACAGACATGGTTGCAGATATATTTACCAAACCTGCTACGAAATTGAAGATTGAAAGGTTCATGTATTACGTGTTTGGAATGTAAAGAAAAGTTATCCAAAATATATTCTTAAAATGTGTTTGTATACAGCGTAAGAGCAAGTGGGGTGTTGGCTTATAATAATAAAAGGGAGTGAATGATTGTATGTGTGCTCTTACACTGACGTTGTTGGTGTAGCGAGGTCAAGAGAGGTCATGTGATCATGTACTTTACAATAAAAGGAGGAAGCGAGGGTTGTTCCTCTCTTCCGTTTTTAACCAGATTGATTGCCTTCATGTGTGTTTATTTTCCTCTGTAAATGTATGTTTAATCCAGCCTTGATGCCTTTAAGATGTCAGCGCCAAAAGACCCCCTTCCAATGACACCAGTCTTTAGAATGCTGCATATGATGCATTATGTGTATTGTGATGGCCTTGGTAAGGTCTGTACTGCTGATGATTTTGATGTCTGAGTTTGCTGTGTGTCAGATTTTTTCCTTCAACGATATTATATTTGTACATCTGTCACACACTGTGCTATGCTGTTTGAGTAATAGATGACTGTGAGACAGCATCATACATTTCTTACACTGTCTAAAGATACCATCTCAATCAGGCTGACTACAGACTTTGAGGGGATGTGTTGGCCCATTATACTGCCAGGAATGACTCTGGGGTCAGGGTTGACTATAACTGCTTGGAGTTGATTAGGATAATGTTTGGTTGAACTTGCTACTGAGCATTGAAAATTCAGTACAAAACGAGTAGGCTGGAAACCTTATTCTGCCACCAGCAGGAAGTACTAAACTAATTATAGTAAAAAAACTCACTGATTTAATATTAAAATCATTAATTAATAATCTGTATTTTCTAATTACTGACAACTGCCTAAGGACAGTATACTTAAAGTACCTGTCAGTAACTTGAAATAAAAGTTAGAACATGGTTTTGCTTCACAGAACAGTTGTGTGTGTCTGGTTTTAACTTTAAATGCTTAGGCATTCTGCTGGACTCTTCACTGTAAATGAAAACTCACATACAATACTTTAAAAGATAAATCTATTGACATTTTACATTGATTATACAAAGTGCAGAATATCTTCTTTCAACTAGGAACAGCAATAGAGAAAGGTATTCTAATGTCTTAAAATACAAACTTACTCCTGTTAACTAATATGGATTGTAAAAATATGTCTTAATTCTTCTGTTATGTGCTTTACCCAGCTCAGGGTAACAGGGTGTTTGGATGTTATCCTAGCACTGATTGGGCACAGGGCAGAGAGGCAACGTTTGGGTAAGATATGAGTCTGTGGTAGGTTACACACACACACACACACACACACACACACACACACACACACACACACACACACACACACACACACACACACACACACACACACACACCTATAGGTGGTTTGGAGGATCACCAGTCCACCTATAGTATCCCTCTGGCATATGGAATGACACCAGATCACCCAATTAAATCCCATGTAGAGACAGGAAGTGCATGATGAGTAAGTACAGGAAGTGTCTCAGCTAGGAACAAGACTGGAGAACAAAGCAATACAAGGCAGAAATGCTACTGCTCTGTCATTGCAAATTCCTCCCAAGAAGACTTGCAGAATCATTGTATTAATAACTGAAAGAGAACAACAATGTGATACTTGGGTGCCCATCAAGGAAACAATAGGCTTGACACTTTGGATTTTTCTCTTTAACTTTACAAATTCTTTCATAAGGTGATAAGACCGGAGACTATGAAGGAGGCGGCTGGAATCTTTATTGAAATAATGAGAGGATGCGGGGATACTTCTCATCTTACAGGCAGGCAATCAGAGTTAATAGTATTGTCCAAGAGCAAGTGGAGAATACAATGCTCCCGCGGATATGAACCCTACCAGGCACTTGCAGCAATTGGAGAGACCTCAGAGGTTCCTTACAAAGAAAATTCAAGACCTTCAGCACGTCATAGGTTGACAGACTGAAATCACTGTCCCTATACTCTGTGTTGTACAGGACTACTCAGAGGAGATCTGTGCCTTGTATTTAAAGCAATCTCAGATCCTGCTTTAATGGAAATGCTGCACATCCATAAGTCAAATGGTACTCAATGCGCTCGCTCTAGGGACCTTAACCTAGAATGTGACATCAACAGGACTTGTTAGAGTGACAGATTTTTTTCCCAAAGATTACCTTCCCTCTGGAACAAACTTCCAATTCAGGTAAAGTGGAGCCCTTTGTTGACCCTATTTAAGTGTAATTTAGATGATTGGATAGGAAACCATAAATTCACCCCAGGCATCTCCCCTGCGTCTCTCCTGGATAGAGGCATTAGGTGTTGATTTAGCTTTGCTTGAAACCTTGTCTAGAAAAAAGGGTTGGAACTTGGCTAGGCTTTTAAGAGCCCTATGGCCAATAGCCTAGTAACCTCCTATGAGCCTATGATCCTATAAAGTCTTTGGGAATTTGTCCCTAATTCATTGACAATGGTTTCTGGATCCTTCTAATTCTCAACATCTTAACACATTCTGACCCAGAGTCATGCTCTTTTTTATGTTCACCCATACTAACAAAAATTGTCATATTTTTTGCATTGTTAAGTACTGGCTGCTAAATATAATGTTAACACTGCAAATAGACTTGTGTGAAAATGTGCATTATAATGTAGTGCAGAAGCTTGTCACAATGATTCATTGTGAGGCAATGGTGCCAGATGCAGCACTGTAAGCAACAGTCAACCTATGGCAAGAGTTGGTATGAAATCAAAAGCCTATTGGCCAAGAGAATTGTATTTGCTGTTTTGTGTGTGTGTGTGTGTGTGTGTGTGTGTGTGTGTGTGTGTGTGTGTGTGTGTGTGTGTGTGTGTGTGTGTGTCACACCAGTCTGCATGACCTTTATGTGTCTAACCTCCTTCTCGGTGGTGGCATGCATTCGTATGTGGTTAAGGTGGGGGGGGGGGTAACTACAAGGTATGAGGTAAATTTGTAAAACCATAACTGTAACCATGTCAAAACATAAGTACAAGGACTCAGTTAACATATTAATAGGGCCATACCTCTCAGCTGTCCAGAATTTTGCAGAATGTCCACATTTTTGCCTTATATTTTTCATCTTTTCTTCATAACATTTTTGGATGTTATGTAGTCCTATCTCGCCTACATTCTTCACCTGTGGGTTCGGAGCTGAATGTCGGCTCCGACTTGGCCTATTTACTAGCTCAAAAGTCTTTGATTGGCTGTGCTGATACGGTATCCCACAATGCACTGCTCCACATCCCCAGATCTTGTTTGCTGCTTGTAGAGCTAGGACGTGGTCTCGACTTGGCTGTGGCTAAGTATTGCTAAAAAAAAATCTGCTTGTGAAAATTTTTGGCTAATTGTTCTTATACAAATAGAGTTGTTCATAGTGTTGTTGCTGCATTACTTTTTTGTGGGTGCGTGTGTTTTTGTGTGTGGTATCCCTTACTTCCCTCGGGCTAGGCCCGTTTAAGTTAGAGGACCTAGTTTTCCTTGTGGTGTTTGTCTGGCTGTTTTAGGTGCGTTCACTTAATTTAAGTTGAGAACCATTTTATTTAGGGGTTCTCCCCTGTGCTTTGGTTGTTGGTTATACTTGTTCACCCGGTTTCTCTGTTAGCGGTTTCCCACCTTTTGTCAGTAGCGGCTGCTACAATTGTTGGCTTGGCATGTCTATGGAACAAAAAGAGCATAAGCCCTCGGGCTTTAAAAAGTGTACAAAGTGTACCTATAAAATGTCCGTCACAGACGGACATTCAGTCTGTGTTTACTGTCTTGGATCCATCCACCTTCAGGAGTCGTGCAGTTTCTGCCACGCTTTTAGTCCTTGGGTACTCCAAGAGAGGAAAAACAAATTGATCCTAAAGGGACTTCTAAAACCGTCCTTTGAGGAGGATTTAGGCTCGGCTCCCAGCTCCCAGTCGAAGTCTAAATCCTCCAAATCGAAGAAAAGGTCTCCGGCTCCATTTGTTGCTTCGGAGCCGCCTTGTAAAATTACCATTGTCGAGTCTGCTTCCTCGGCTCCACCGGCATCAGGGCTGCAGGAGGTAGCTGTGTTGACTGAGTTTGCGTCCGCTCCGATAGTTTTGGAACCAATTTGGAGCCAGTCATCAAGTTTGAGGCAGGTTCTCCAGATAGGAGGTCTAGGTCTCCATCCATCTCCTCCAAATCCTCCAGGCTTTCCGATTTGGATGTAGATAGGGTGGTGCAGAGGCTCCTACAGTCGCTGGTGTTGGCCAAACTTTTCTCAGCTCCGACCCAGTCGGCTCTGGAGCCAGCTCTGTTAGTTGCGCCTGCTATTCCTCGTCTGAGCGCATCCTTGTCATTGGAGCTGGTAAGCTCCGCTCCGAGGGACGTTCCTGCGCCGGCTCTGACCACCCAGTTGGGGTTTATCGGTCCCCGCATCGGCTCGACCTTGTCAGTTCCATCTACAGGATTTGAGACTCGGGTCTCCTCGGTCAGGCCCGAGGGGGATGCCTCGGAACACCCTTCGGTTCCAAGCCTCCTTCTCAGTGCCTCGGCTGTGGGGACACCGGCCCTGGTCATGGCCTTGGAAGGCGGTCGGTCCTCCGATTCAGGAGGCCCCGCCTTTGAGGCTATGTGGAGAGCACTGGCTAAGTCAGCTACTTCTCTCAGATCGATTCTTCCATCCCCCACAACACCGGCGATAGCTTCTGACACCCACCTATCCTTGGATAGCAGAGCGCCAGGGCCTAAGGATACGCCCACGAGTGGTCCCCTTCTTTCTGAGGGGGCCTTCAGAGCCTGTACCTGAGGAACCCCCTCCAGAAATAAATCGTGCAAGAGGAAGCACATAGACTCCCAGGACGAGTCCCTCACTTCCGATACCGACCTTGAGGAATCGGAGGGGTTCCCTAAGTCTTCCTCTGAGGACGTTTCGTTCATGGATATCCTGGAGATCTTGAAACAAAGAGGAGACTGGCCCTCCAAAACCCCCTCTGAGGAGGAGTCAGTATTCCTTAAGGCCTTTGGCGCTCAGCCCTCCTCCTCCTGGGTGTCTCCACCTTTCGACGAGCTCCTAGACATTATTTGTCGGAGGGTGTGGGAGACTCCTGACTCCGTGGAGCCTGTTCCTCGCCGCCCCAACAAATTTTTGTCTGCTCCCCAAGGGAAAGAATTTTTAACAAAGGGAGTCCCAGTAGATGCTATGGTGGTGGCGGCTGCCACACAGAAGGAAGTTGCTGAGTCTTCCTCTTCGGTCCATCCTCCTAACAAGGAGTCTAGGACTATGCATCAGTATGAGAAGCGTACCCTGTCTTCAGCAACCTTTACCTTGCGGTCGCTGAATTATTTGTCTCATTTCACGCAGCTCCAGAGAGATCTCCTTAAGGAGTTAGGAGATACTCTAACGGGTAACATGCCTGAGGCGGTGGCTCAGACTGTCAACGCTCAGCTCTCTACCCTCTACTCCATAGCTAACTCATCCATGCGACTGATTTTGTACATGGCCGAGGGAGCTAGTAGGGTGGCTAGCTCAGGGGTGGCCCTCAGGAGGCAAGCCTGGCTATGCCTGTGTCACTTTGCGGAGGCCTTTAAGTCTTCCTTCACCGATGCCCCCTTTGATGGTTCCTCCTTGTTCGGGACCAAGGTGAAAGACACCCTCAGCAGGTGCGAGCAAGAGGGAAAGACCTTGTCTGCCGTGGGAGTCCATTTTTCCTTCCCGTCGAGACCTTATCCCAAGGCTCAGCAAAGGGGAAAGATGTGGTTCAAAAAATCACCAAGGTCTTTTCCTACCGCACAGGGTGAGACCCCCCCCAAGGCAGGGGGTGGGGTCATATTCAGGGAGACGTCTCCCCAGAGGCAGAGGGGGCCCCCGCAATTCTGGGGACCGCGATTCCTTTCGTGGTTCCCCATACCCTCATTCCTGAGGGTTTGCCCGGCTGTGCTTCTCCGGAGCCAGTCGGGGGTCAAATTTCCCAGTATCCGGAAGCTTGGTTCAACATCACCCAGGACAGATGGGTGTTAGGGATAATCGCCGGAGGTTACACCATCCCATTTCACTCCACACCCCCTCCCATCAAACGGATCCCAGATGTTCCACCCAGTCAAAGGGATCAGGCAGCAATAGAGGGTTCTCAGCTGCTAGAAAAAAAGAGTCATCCAATCAGTCCCCCCAGACCAGATTGGATTAGGGACTTACTCGAGATTCTTTTTGGTGCCGAAAAGAATGGGGGACGTGAGACCCATTTTGGATGTCAGCCGATTAAATCATTACGTACACAAGTCCAAATTCCGGATGGTCACGCTACAATCGATTCTCCCATTGTTGGGAAAAGAAGTATGGATGTGCTCCATCGACCTGAAGGATGCTTATTACCACATCAAAATGGACAGAGCATCCAGATGTCATCTACGCTTTCGACTGGGAGCCAGACACTTCCAGTTTCGAGCCCTGCCCTTTGGTCTCACCACAGCCCCCAGGGTGTTCACCAAATGCATGGCAGTGGTGACGGCTCACTTGAGATGTCAAGGATTCCAGGTGTTTCCTTACCTGGATGACTGGCTCCTATCCGCCCCCACCAAGCATCTACTTCTTCAAAACAGAGATACTACCATTGATCTTTGTCACCAGCTAGGCATTACAATAAACTGGAAAAAATCTGCCTTGCTACCCTCACAGTGTGTCTCATTTATAGAAGCAGAGTTAGACACTATTCGGTTGAGAGCATTCCTACCTATGGAGCGGATCACAGGGTTGCAAAGACAGGTTCATACGATGATGCCTCTGACACGAGTGAAGGCAAAACTAGTTCTTCAGTTACTGGGGACAATGACATCCACTATTATGATGGTCCCGTTAGCGAGGTTACATATGAAGATCCTACAATGGCTCCTATTCGCTCAATGGTCATTGCAAAGACTACCGCTATCCCATCCTATCTTAATCACAGGCAAATGCAAGCAGGACCTCATTTGGTAGCTATGCACCAACAACTTAGACGTAGGGAAGCCCTTTGTTCCATCCAACCCGGTAGCCACAGTGACCACGGATGCCTCCCAGATAGGGTGGGGGGGGGCATTATCTCAGCAGGATGGTCCAAGGCACGTGGCAGGAGCACGAGATAGACTTGCACATAAATGTCCTGGAGATGAGAGCAGTGCTCCTAGTGTTGCAAGCACTTCAGGATGTCCTCCCTCTAGGGACTATTGCAATACACTCAGACAACATGTCAGTAGTGTGGTATCTCAACAAGCAAGGAGGAACCAGATCGTACCCCCTATGCAGAGAGGCCATGAGAGTGTGGAATTGAGTGATAGCTTCCCAACGGGCCTTGGTGGCAACGCACATCCTGGGGAAAACCAATGTGATTGCAGACAGGCTAAGCAGAGCAAACCTCATGTCTTACAAGTGGTCCCTGAACCGCTGGGTGGCGGACAGCATATTCAGCAAATGGGGTCAGCCTTGCTGCGATCTGTTTGCCAGTCCCCTCAATGCAAAATGCAGCAGCTACTTCTCACTGATCCCCCCACCGGGGGAATCTCCAAGGGACACTCTTGCGCACAATTGGCCCTCGGGTCTTCTGTATGCTTTCCCTCCCTTTCCCCTTATCTCGAGGGTGGTTCAGAAAGCGCTATCCTTGGGAAGCAGATTGATTCTGATCGCGCCACACTGGCCTCCACAAGTATGGTTCCCCTTCCTTCAACCTTACATTGTGGATGCTCCTTGGACTCTGGATCCTCGTCCAGAATTGCTGACACATATGTCGGGACAGCTCCACTCCTCACTGGAGACCCTCCGGCTGACCACCTGGCTACTCCACTTCCATCCGTAGTCAGGTGTCACGATTTTTCTCCAGACGTGGTCCATATTCTTTTGTCCTCTGATAAATCATCCACTAGGAAGATCTACTCAAGCAAGTGGAAAAGGTTTTCAATATGGGCCCATTCCAAAGGTATTGACCCCTACACAGCCCCCATTGATTCGGTTTTGGAATTTCTGTCTCATTTATTCTACCAAGGGTCCGCCTCAGCCACCATCAAAGTTCAACTGGTGGCTATCTCAAATTTTCATGTGGCTTATGAACCTAGCTTAATGGCACACAGGCTGTGTAAAGCATTCCTGAAAGGCATTCTTCTCCTTCGCCCCCCTGTATCTCAACCTGTTATGCCCTGGGACCTCAGTTTTGTTCTGCAGGCTCTCACTCTCCCACCCTTCGAGCCTGTGACTTCCTGTGATTTAAAATTTCTTACATGGAAATCTGCCTTTTTGATAGCTATCATATCGGCTAGATGAGTCTCAGAACTACAGGCCCTATCAATCAAGCCCCCATATTTGATATTCCATAAAGATAGAGTCTCTCTCAGACCAAATCCGTCCTTTCTTCCCAAAGTGGCTTCCTTATCTAATATTAATCAGTCCATTGAACTACCGGTCTTCTTCCCCATCTTCTCCAATAAGGCAGAGTACCAGTTTCATCTGTTGGATGTTCATAGGCAACT
This sequence comes from Protopterus annectens, assembly GCF_019279795.1. Classification (NCBI taxonomy): domain Eukaryota; kingdom Metazoa; phylum Chordata; order Ceratodontiformes; family Protopteridae; genus Protopterus; species Protopterus annectens. The sequence goes on along the minus strand of NC_056739.1, from coordinate 1,778,748,070 downwards.
ATGCTTTTATCTACACAGGACTAAAGATTGGTGGAAGTCAGACCAGCTCTTCATTTCATTCTCAGAGAATCACTTAGGGTCTGCAGTTTCCAAGGTCACCATCTCTAGGTGGATAGCTGGTTGCGTATCCTTTATTTATCAGGCAGGGGGAAAGAGCCTGCCCTTTCCAGTCAGAGCACACTCTACCAGAGCAGTTTTCACTTCCACAGCCTTTCAGGCTAGGTTATCAATGGATGATATATGTGCAGCTGCAACATGGGCTTCTCCTCACACATTTGTTTCCCATTACAAATTGAATGTGGTGTCCAGGGGCAGATCATCTTTTGGCTCCACAGTGCTCAGGAGTATTTTCCATTGAGCCACCCAAGATGTAGGTGCTAGGGACGCTGTCCCACAGGTGAAGAATGTAGGCGAGATAGGACTACATAACATCAGTAAGTTATGTACTCACCATAACGTTAGATGTATGTAGTCCATTTCACCTCACATTCTTCATTACCCCCCACCGTCCCCCATGTCTGGAGGATTTGGAGGATCACCTTGTACTTCTGATATTACAGAGTCCCTTTGGATAATTTGTTGGACCTCGCTGTTATGGGTGTGTATGTGTGTTTGGGCGATAGATACTATATTTCTGTTGGCAGCAAACTAGATCTGGGGATGTGGAGCAGTGTATTGTGGGATACCATCTTAGCACAGCCAATCAAAGACTTTCGAGCTAGTAAATAGGCCGAGTTGGAGCCGACATTCGGCTCCGAACCCACAGGTGAAGAATGTGAGGCGAGATGGACTCCATACATCTAACGTTATGGTGAGTACATAACTTACTGTTTTCTGGCAAATCACTGAGAACTGAAGTCACCAAATAATGATGCACATTTGAGTTTCAGATGTTATACATTCAGAAAATGCATGCTAACACAAAATCTGTTATTCTAGCAGCTTTCTAAGTTTATAAGAGCAATATTTCAAATCTGATGCTATGTTTTCACCTTTGTCCCCCATTGTTTTAGACTTTGTCCAGATTTCTTTCACTCAGAGGTTGAGAGGTATGAATAGGGCAGCTTAAAAAGTTAAACAGCAATACTAGGGGCACTTTCCAAAAGATCAGTGGGTATTAATGAGAGTAAATAAACATCGTACGAGGACTACAGAGAGAAAAATAACTGCACATTTCATTAAACTAAGAGCACATCAGTCACTACCACATCTCTTGTCAAAACAGACCAGTGTGCAACAAAAATAACCGGGTGGAAATGCTATTCTAGTTTTACAGGACACCTGGACAGCTGGCAGGTATTCCCATTCTGATCTTTTGATCATAAAAATGATATCCTTACATTATATTCATTACAAATGGGGTTCCCTGCCATGACTCTGCTCGACAGGGGCACCGGAAAATAATTTTTTTGGGTGGCGAAAGCCAGGGTACCTTTTTGACTAGGCTTGTATAGGCCCTAGGGCAGATAGCCTAGTACCTACCTATGAACTTATGAAGCCCACTGTCTGGCCAGTTTACCAAAGTCTACCATTACTTTAAGGTACTGTGAACATCACCTACACACCCCTTTCTTAGCATAGGGTATAAAGGTGACATTCAGGTGAACCATCCTCAGAACTTCTTTGTCGCCAGTCCGAACACTATTTTTAACCATCGTTCTGTTACCTCCATCTGTTTTTGCCGTTATTCTGTTTATTGTCTTTCTGGTGATTACTCCTGTTTACTGAACTCCCCACTGTTGCAGACAAGTACCCTGTTGGGTTTTTTGTTCTTTTTTATTGTTTTGTGCTGTTTGGGGTTAATGCCACCCAGGAAGGATAAATGCCACTGTAGGAGACTGATTCCCCATGAAGACTGCCACAACAAGTGTCTTTTTTACCAAGGTGCTGCTCACGACCATATGTCTTGTTCAATTTGTCAGGCATGTGTCCCTAAAACTCATCATACTAGGCTATCTTCTCTTTAATTGTATCTTGGGAACCAGCATCTTAAGCTTCTTGCTAAAGACACTATGGATGGAACTTCCTGTCCCAAGAGTCAGCCGTCAGGGACGAAGAAGATGTGCAAGGTAACACTGGACTCTTCTGTTGTCCAGCCTCTGTTAGAAGTTTTTCCCGAGGTTATTACGAACCCATAGGCTCACCTGGTTGTTTTGTCAGATTCCTCTACCACATCTGGGTTGGAGACCAGTGAGGATCTGGCGGGCAGCACTTCCAATGAGGCTTTGCAGGTGTCCATTTTGGGCATTCAGGGGGGGGAACCATGGCTGACTGTTTTCAAGGGGTCAAGAGGGGTTCCATGGTTTCTCTTTAAAGAAAAGGTTCCTACTACAGTTCTGGACTGTCGTCCTAAGTCTGGACCTTCTCAGGTTTCTGGGATGGATATCCCCTTAAAAAAGAAACAAAAAACTAATCATGTTTCTTCTGTTCCTAGGGATCCACAAAGTGAGTGGCAGACCTTTACTCAGGGTTTGTTTAGTTCTTTACCGTTGTTAAGGCCTTGCTGACACTCCTGCACTGTCCTAGTAATCAAGAAGCCTCAATCCTCACCACTAACACCAGTGAGGGGCATGCACATTGGGAAGATGACAAGTACACACACAATAAATTACAATATAGGGTTAAGATCTCAGCCAAGTGGTCAAGCCAAAACCTCCAGACCCTCTCTGTCCAACCAGTGCTTCATGTCCCTGCCCAAGTAGCTGACACACACGCACACTTTGAGATTTGATTGATATACAAACACACAGACACTCCTGGGGAAGGCTGGCACAGGTTCACTAGCTATGCCCCCTTCTGCCCAGACTATAAGGTAAAAATCAATGCCACCAACCACCCTTACTTATCAGGTACTATAAGGCCCTTCACAAAGGGTGACCAATTCTACTTGTTCTACAATGTTACCATTATCTAAATGGTAAGCATGACCTACAACAAGACTATTAAAGAGTGGCCTGTACAGTGTCACCAACAACATATACAAGTACTCTAAGGGAATGAGCATCTTTTGGTTCTATAGTGCTCATGAATATCCTTCCTGAGGGTTACCCAGGAGGATGCATGTAGCTGTGGAATCGGTCCTAACGATAATGAATAAACAAAGATTTACAACATCAGATAAAGAAGTTATGTCTTACCATAATGTTACATCTGTGTTGCAGATCTTTGTTCATTCATTACTTGCCGCCCTTCTTCTCCCTGCCTGGACTCCAGGTGGAGTTTAGGAACTCCTGGTTAGGGTATTTGCTCAGACAGAGCCTTCTACTATTTTTGTATTACTACCTCTATTATATAGGGGCGGGCAAACTCAATCTGGAGTAACTAGGAGAGGGACATTGTGGGTAGGTCTTAGATGAGAGTTTTTGGCTGGCGCAAGCTTGGAAACGTCTGTATCGGTTCTGAGGACGGAACCAAAGTTCTAATGGTAATGAATGAAGAAAGATCTACAACACAGATGGAACGTTACGGTAAGACATAACGTCTTTATTTAAAAACTGCCCCTATTTTTGGGCCTTTGTCAGCCCCCACCCCGTTATTTATGGCTTTGTCCAGATTTCTTTCTGTAAGAGGTTGAAAGGTATGACTTTAACTCCTTCCCTCTTAATCCCACCTAAAACTGTTGACATTTGGAGAAAAGGAGATGAATTACACAATACAAAACGATAATAATCAGAGTTATAGACTTCTTTCAGTTTTCATAAAATATATACTAATTCCCATTCCCTTATTTTATCACTGTTGAAGTTAATAATACTAGTATTTTAAGCATCCCTGATGAAGTCATATCACCCTTATTTACATCTTCACCCCTTCTAATCTTTCTTTACCATTAATTAAAACATGTATAAGATATCTATCTATGCCTCACTATCAGGAAATAATTCTATGCATGTTGCCGAGCACTAGTATTCTGTCTGCTGCTCTTAGAGCACCTTGAAAATAAAAGCAATAGGACTGTTTTAAGCATTATATTCCCTTTAAATGTGTAGTAATATGATTGCTTAAATTCCTTAAACTGTAGTAACGTGTACAAATTGTTATGTTACATGCCATCTTGTTTTGTTTTTGTATATCACTGTTTGTTTTTGTATAATACTGTTACTGTCTACTAACTGCTTTGAATATTATGTCTGTTATACTGTCTTGTGCAGCTGCCATTCATTAAATAAATAAATAAATAAACAAACGAAAATACGTACCCCGCCCCTTTGTTTAAATGTGTGCGCATGCGCGGAGAAGGAAATGAAAATGCACCGCCTCCTATCATCGGGAATGTGACAGTTTAGGGTTTTTTCATGCAAAGCAGCCTAAAGGTGACGTGTTAGCCTGTTGGAATACCTACAATCCTAAGCGGTCTCGTATGCAGTTAGTTAAGGCTTCGTGGACTCACATAGTCTCAAAAAATCAAATGATAGTGAAAGCAGCTCTATACATTTTTGCTGCTGATGGTGATTTAAAAAAAAAAAAGGGAGCTGTAGCAATTTCATTAAACATCAGAAATTTTTTTCTAAAATTATTTTGTTGTATTCTTAAAAATACAATCTTGACAATAATATACGATAAGTTTTTGGAGTTCTGTGATTGTGTTAGTCATAGAACGATTGTTTGTTAAAATTATGTAATCTTTATTGATGGTGTTTGGGGAGTGCTGTTGTATATTCGTGTAGAATTTTGCATTTTTAGCAAAGTTGAGCTTAATGCATCTGAGGTTATATTTATGCAGTAATATTATCTGCAAGTGACTATGGTATACCACCACAGAATACATTACAGCAGCTTTGTCAAGAAGTAGTACGTTCAGCTGATATTACTCAACTCCCATTTCCAAGATTACAGCAGCTTTGTCAAGAAGTAGTACGTTCAGCTGATATTACTCAACTCCCATTTCCAAAAGTTAAAGCTCACCCAACTCCTGAAAGAGGAATTATATTTGTCATATTGATAGACTTCAGTATTGTACATTTGTCGAAGATAGCCAATGTACAAGGCCAAATCGGCGACAAAGCCCAATGAAATCAGTTTCTTGGTGAGGTGTGTGTTCCATCTGTATGTGGAAGTCGGTATTGCAGGCAGTGCTGACTTAAAAAAAACACTGCAGTGCATAGTACTACATACAGGTGGAGCTGCACTGCAGGCATTAGAAATGGAGGGAGCCTGCCTAGGACCACATGCTATGCATACACTGTACTGCTAGTGCAAGCTCTCCTTCAGACTGCTCCAGCAACTCATTTGAGTGTTTTTATTCCCTGGAGGGGTAAAGTAGCCTCATTTCTACATCCCTGTTCTTGGTCATGGGGAATGCAGCCATGAGGGCAATGATGACCATCACACCTGCATTCACCACTCCACCTACAGAAGGAGCTGTTGTACCTCACGGCTTCACTACCCCTATTAAGAATAACTGAAATAATACCATAGTTAATTTGAGGGAACCCATGCATGGGGTAAAGCATTCTGGAGCTACCTCTGTCCATTAGTAATACAGGGGACAGTCCTGGTGTAAATTTTCTGGTTCCCATCTATACAGCTAAGTTGCACTTGAAAACGGGCAGAGATTAACCTTGTTTTGGTGGATGGGGAGCCTGTTCTACAGCAGTGGTATTCTCTGTGAAATATACCTGTCCCTCCAAACCATTCTGCTGATCTTGCAGCAGAGGTTTAGATCCCTAGGCCATGTATTTCTGATACCATTTCACTTGCTGGTGTGCAGTAAATGCATCAGTAATAGGTCAGAGATGCCTTGTATGCCAGACACAGGTCACATCTTAGCAGTCTGTAAGATACTGAGTATTGTGGCAGGGCTTTAAGCTGATCACATGTAGGACATGCCATCTAGGCCTTGTATCCTTTTAGTAAGGTATCTCTGTGGGAGTTGCAGTTGTTGCTTGTGTCTAGACAGATACATGCCAAATGGGGTGTTATATTCAATGATTAACCTAATGATGGATGAGTAAAGGGGGGCAATGACATCCCTAGATCTAGACCCAATCCTTTTATTTATAAGCTGTGCAATATACAAGGAATGTCTTCATCCAATAGATACATGCTGGACAAAAAATAGGTCACTGTCCAGATAAGTTCCTAAATCATAAACAACTGGGTCAACTCGTAGGGGTGTATTGTCAGTGTGGTATTTCTCTGGAGTAGATGGCTTCCCAAAGAATACAATAATGCATTTTTTGGCATTTAGTTTCAGACAGTGATTTTGACATCTGTTATTTATTTGATAAAAAACTTCCCGCATGACTGCTAGCTCATCTGGGGATTCAATGACTCCTCCTAGCTTACAGTCATCTGTAAACTTAGTCAGCCAGAGCCCTTTGGTATTGGCCTTTACTTCAGAAAAGTAGACACCAAACAGGAGTGGTCCCAGCACAGAACCATATGCTTTATAATAATTGTTTATGCAATATCTCTTCCCAATCTTTTCTAACCTCCTCTGACTGATTACTATAGTTAATATTTTATATGCTCCACTAATTATCCCTTTTTTAACAGCAGCTTCTCTTCTAGGTTCAACACTGCAAAAAAAAAAAAATATATATATATAGTAACATCATTATTTATATATATATATATATATATATATATATATATATATATATATATAGTAACATCATTATTTATATATATATATATATATATATATATATATATATATATATTTATAGTAAAATCATTATTTATATATATATATATATATATATATATACATAGTAACATCATTATTTATATACATATATAATAACATCATTATTTATATATATATATATATATATATATATATATATATATATATATATTAACATCATTATTTATATATATATATATATATATATATATATATATATATATATATATATATCGTAACATATATATATATATATATATATATATATATATATATATATTTATATAGTAACATCATTTCCCGGGATTCATGAACCTTGCGCCAGGCGACGATAGCGTGGCGTTATAACGCCAAATATGGCCGCCGAGCGATTCAGGTACGATTCAATTCCATGTGCACTACCGGTGTACGACAGATCTGCGCAGCCCTCGGCGTAGGTATGCTAAACACCCTATGTGCGGTGTGTCACCATGCAAATGAAGGCATATAGCGATTCACGAAGTGGTGCAGGCGTAGCATAAGCCCACGGCAATGTAAACCAGAAAAAACGGTTTACATTTTCCCAAACATAACATCGGAGTAATGGAAGAGTGTCAGACCAAGGTATCACACTGTTAACATATGCCAATGGCGAAATACACAGACAATGGCAAAAGAAAATATGCACAACACGTAAATAACAACTTAAATGGCATGTCCACAGTAACTCACATTAGAACCGCAGGACATGTGTGGGGAAGGTGCAACATAATGAAATAATATAACAATGTTATAAAACAGCATCGTAATAGACACCAGGTTCACAGCATAATACACCATGGTATGCAGGGAACGCCACAACCACGGTGCAAGGGTTGCCAAGGACTCGCGGCAGTCTTCGGCATGGTAACTATGAATTAGTAGTCAATGCCATGCAAATGAGGCAGATAATACTGAATCGCAAATGCCCCACCGGAGTAAGGTTGTACCAAACGGCACAGCGGTACAACACCGAGGAGTGGCTCAGAGGGAATACATGACATCTGTAGAGGGGTGTGCCACCATAGCAGTAAGCACATTGGAGCACAGCAAACCTGGGCTGTACATCGCAAATCAAAGCTGCAGGACCGGGGTGTGGGGTAATAGTTTAGCTGACAGCACACAATGCGAACAAAAGTGCATGTGTATGAGGATGACAACGTTCCCAGAACCTAGTAATGTGACGCATGCCCCGCAAACAATATCGGAAACAGGAAGGTGATGTGAAGAATATAAGGAAATGCGGAAGAAGTGTAATTGGAGTACTAATGAGCAATCAACACTAATCAACCCACGAAGGGCAATCGACGGCAGCTGACAACTCTGCATGTAGAAACCTGCAAAACGGGATAGGGGAGGCATATGAATGCAAAGAAAGTAGGGGAGGTAACAGATTGCAAAGATAGAAGACCTGACACAGCAGAGCAAAGCAGACTGGCAGCACAACGGCAGTAGCACACAAAACGCATGATATGCCATGTCCATGCAAGTACAAATGACAGTGCTCTGCAGGATGCATGCCAGACAATGGTAGGTGCAACATGCAGAAATAGTAAGGGAAGGTCGAAAGGTAATCCATGGCAGGCAAGAGTAATTCAACACCAAAGGCAACACCGCTGTAGTTCCATCGGTAAAACACGGAAGATAACCCTTAGATACGGCCGTACAAACACACCCTATGACATCATCGGTGTGCACAGCACAATAGTATAAAGTGTGAATGCACACAACACACAGCCGTGTATTCCCAAATGCCGCACCATAGGTGTAAACACACGGGGAACTTTTAAAATGTACATGTTGGGTGCTGCCATAGCTGTGATCCATCAGCATGTGTTAGAGACAGACGGTGTTGTGGAGGAGGATGCCGACAACCACCGCAGGCCTCGGAGGAGAAGGAGAGTGTTCAGACCAAGGGTAACCTACCAGGGGCTACACGACCTGGAGATAGTAGAGCGTTACAGGGTGGACAGGGACATGTTACAGCAAATAGTGGAGCTGTGCCGGCCACGCCTGAGAACAAGAAACAACAGAGGGGAATCCATCCCAGTGGACACAAAGGTATGTGTAAGCTTGCGAATACTGGCCACAGGTACCTTTCAAAGGCCAACTGGAGATATAATGGGCATCTCACAGGCATCAGCATCCAGGGTACTACACCAGTTCCTGGATGCCATGTTACCACATGCCAATGAGCATATATACTTCCCCAGATCTCAGGAGGATTTGGCTAGCAATATGCGCCACTTCCACCGTGTGGCACAATACCTGGAGGTACTGGGTGCGATAGACTGTACGCACATACAAATCAAGTCACCACCTGGCGAGCAGGGTAGACACTGCATAAACCGCAAGGGATTCCACTCCATCAATTGCCAGGTCGTGTGCAATGCCCAGGGCATTATCATGGATGTGTGTGCTGGCAGCCCTGGAAGTTACCACGACTCCCATATCTGGCATGCCTCACAGCTGTATCAGGTATTTGTCAGGGGGGACATCCCACAAGGCCATCTCCTGGGGGATGCTGGCTATGCACTGAAGCCGTGGATGATGACTCCCATCAGAAATGCACACACACACATGCAAGAAAGCCATAATGAGGCACACGCACAAACCAGAATAATCATAGAGCGTGTGTTCTGGATGCTGAAATCACTGTTCCGGTGCTTGGATACATCTGGTGGAGCCTTGCAGTACTCTCCAGGCACATGTGCCCACATATTCATAGTATGTGCCATGCTACATAATATGATCCTGCGGAAGCAGCTGCTGCAGGGACATAATGGTGAAGGGCCACAAAGCCCACCACAATTGCCAAGGCCAGTCCAGGCACAGGGGGTTCCAGACCATGAACACACTGCGCCAGCCCCAGTAGGCAGACGGAGGCATACCCAATATGCCTACGCCTTGGCAAAGAGGGAACGTATAGCACATACTCTGACAGCGTAGGCCCCATGGACTGACACCTCCCCACCTGCACACACAGTGAAATGGACGGCGCACAAACATGACCACCTGTAAAGTGTAATGTATGGGTGGCCTTATGTGTGACTCCAACATAGGCAGCCTCCAAACTCTGTAAACCCAACAGCCAGTGGAACATGTAACGCCAACACCTGAACAGTACGGGAGTCCCACAGCATATGGCGTTGCTGTGTGCCTGCCACGTTCGCCGCAAGATGTATCCATATATATATATATATATATATATATATATATATATATATATATATATATATATATATATATATATATATATATATGTATATACATATATCTAAATATATATATAGATAAATATGTACACATATACATATATATAATACAGATAAGAAAGGGAAGCAGAGGGATATAAGGTGACTGAGATGTATCCAGCGATATCTGTACATAGTATAGATAGTGCAACGACATTCACAACATCCGGGAGGTTCACAATAATAGGATACCGCCAACCATGGAACGTGTAACATACCGATATGCATAACCGCGAGGCTAAAAGACCGACAGAACACAGTACTGTAACAGTACATGTGCGTGTAATAGTATGATGATATGAAGGGAGAGGTAGTCACTGCTGCCGGTGTTGCGGTCCACGTAGGTACTGTGTGCAACCGTCCCCGTGAGTGCCGTAGTATGTGTACGTGCGTTGAGGGTGCCGTGTGCATCGCTGTGTGAGTGTAATGTGTGTGTGTCTGCAACATGTGTATGTTGGTGCCAAGGTAGAGGCAGAGCAGAATATTAGGTGTAGGCATACGGTACACTAGCCTCAGGCATATGTTCACTACTAGTCCCAGAGTAGTAGTGACAGCCCTACCCTGGCTAGGTGTGTCCTGACATAGAATGATACAAAGTGAGTATGTTCCAGATGGTAGCACAGGAATATTCACCATAAGAAATGGAAAGGACGTATGTAATAGTCATTCCTGTATGTACGACACTGATATGCTACATGCAATATGATACGTTGGCAAAGTCACACAGCAATAGGTATGTTCCGCGGAAAAAAGTATGTGCTACCCCAGTACTGACCGTGGCCACGTGTTGGCCCGTAAACACCGCTGTGTGTTCCACAAGTGTCAAACAATCAATTCCCATTTGAATATGTGGCAACCACTGGCAAACAGGCTATGCCAACAACAGGACCACAACGACTGCAAATATCTGGGACAGAATGACAAGGGATAGTTGTCACGTACACATAACCGTTGATATACCACATATGTTATGGAGGTATACATGCATCGAGCTCACCTGCAGATGATATCAAAACCACATAACAACAGCCCAACCTACAATCCCATAACAAAAGACTATTAACTGTTAACTCTCCAAGTAGGGATGGAGCACACAGACAACTATACTGTTTATGTAGAGATGCAAGGCCCAAAAACCGTATCCGTGATGTACAACCACCGATATCCCCCACTGTAGATAATAAAGGAATAGAAACCGTAATAGCAGCACAAACATACAGTCAGTCAATGACATCTGCATAACCATAACATATCGCATGGGAGACACAATGAAAGGCGGATGCATAATTGCATGCGTTGTATAAAGGAAAACAACAGCCATGTTACAGTTTTGAATGCAATACCCCGTTATCATTCGTCAGCAGGACAGGTACACCCACATGTTGAATCAAATACTACACCTGTCACACACAATCCACGGGTGACATGAATTCAAAATATACTTGTCCCTATGCATAGCAGATGCAGTTACACATAACATGACACAATACAGACCATCTCCACGAAGGTAGGGCAAATAGCCAACGCCCAGGTGGAGAATCGAATTATACCCCAGTATCGACGCGTAACTACCGAATGGAGTAGATGCACAGGTGATATGCACGTAATTACTCACGTACACATAGCCGCTGATATTGAAAAGACAAACGAAGGTGCACCATGAAACAAAGTCTTGATAAAATCAGTCTCCAATGGATAAAACACAGGTTTATTGGTATAAAACTCGAACAAACTGCAGTATGGTAAGCGCTTTCGCGTTATCACTAACGCTTCATCAGACATTAAAGCAGCTCAAAACCAACTGTTTAAATAAGACATGACACACAAAACATGTGTTTGCAGTAGCGAATCAGAGTAAAAGTTATAAAAACACAAAATACAAACATTTTCCTACCATACATATTTAAATCATTGGAAAACTTGCACAAAAATCATAAGAACTAATCTGGCAAGCATATCACAACAGCATGTTGATGAAAAACAAACCCAAAACCCTTCCTAGTGTCTCAAAGGTCTGTTTGCTAAGAAAGGTTTGAGGGCTAGCCTATCATTTATACCAAATCTATGGGCTTGTAACTTTAAGATCCACTTGCCTTCTCTTTCTTCTACTTTATTCTTAATGTCTCCTAACCGACCAGTTCTACCTACTAGTTCAAGAACCTGAAACTTAAAGCAGTGTGTGGATCCCAACTCCTTGATATGTTTGGCTAGTGCATTGGTGATGTTGCTCTTGGCAATAGCATAAATATGCTCCCTGATGCTCAATGAGGGTCCTAGTTGTCATGCCTACATAAAAGATGGAACATTGTTGACATCTAGCAACATATATCAGGCATTCTGACCTGCAGTCAGCATAGCCCTTGAAAAAATAAGTACGCCTAGTGTGGGGGTGTGTAAAGCAATCTGTAGTATCTATGTGTATGCATTGATTGCAGGTATGGCAGGGATGTGTGCCTGTCTTGCTAAGTGATCTATAAGATGGTTGATTCACCCTGTCATAACAGAGTAATCTGTTGAGGGAAGACATGTTCTTATATGCTACCCTGGGTCTCTCATCAATAAGCCTCTTGATCCTATCATCTGCCATCAAAAGTCTCCAATTATTTTTCAAAATATTCAACACGTGTTTGTTCTTATTTGTGTAAGGGATGATAACTCTGTGGATGTCAGAGTCCTCTTTGATCTTATTGTTGGCCGAGAAACGTCTCGGTCTGTTGATCAGTGGAGCTCCTACATCTTTCCTAAGTCCATCGCTTGCAGTGACCTGTCCAATCACATGGTCACGATCATAACCTCTTGAAATAAAGTTCCTGGCTAACTGTGATTCGTGTTCATTGTACACCAGATCTTGGGATGTTAACTTGGACACCCTTAGAGTTTGGTTCTTAACAATATTGTTGTGAACATGTCTGGGGTGCATGCTATGACGGTGAAGAAGATTATTCCTCCAACAAGGTTTCCTGTAAATTTCAGTCTCAAAACTGTGACTGCCTTTAATGATCTTGACATCTAGGAAATCTATCTCCCTATTGGCCTTGGAGTAATCAAAAGCAAGAAAACTGGTCGTCCCATTTAGATAGTCAATAAAGAGTTGGAGTTGTTCCAAACTGCCACCCCACAGCAAAAAGATATCGTCCACAAAACGATTAAAATATCTCAGGTGTTCCCTATATGCACAACCGGGAGTAAAGATGTATGAGTCCTCCCATTGTGCCAGTACCAAATTGGCGTAAGCGTTGGCACAAGGTGTGCCCATCCACG
>NC_056739.1:1778673868-1778734406 GCF_019279795.1 Protopterus annectens | reverse complement strand
TAATTAAACAGTGGGGTAATGGTGTCCCAATGCAGTGTTGCCTGTCCGCCCTACAGATATACTGCACATGTAGCCATTGCAGGAAATCATGAGGCATTGCTATTGCTATGCAGTGTGAGTTACAGACACAGCTCATAGCCATGATTGTGTTCAGATACAATACATATATACTGTCGAATGTGACCCACATCACTGAGGTGTATACACACTAATCCATGATGTGGAATGTGTGACACAGGTCCCTGAAGGGTATACGGATGACACCCCTGCTCATCTGCAACCTTATTGCTGCTGCCTGGCAACTATGGACAGACATGGCAAACTTGTCGGTACACCATGTCCCACATGACATCTGTGTACCACACACACACACACACACACACACACACACACACACACACACACACACACACACACGAGGAGCAAGGATGACATTGATGCCTGACGCCAGCAAGGGGAATGTACTGTATCTGTGGGCTGATGTGTTTGTCTGTGTATGTATGTGGATACTGTACAGGTGACTGCTCTAATGTCATGACACACTCAAGATGTTCAACTCATCTTATGTGGTGGATTATTGTCATGCCTACACAAGATGTGCACAGGCCTGTAGGATGTCTAATGTTCCACATCTGCAATATAACCATTACACAAAGGCTGTAGTTGGACCATGTGGAGCCAATATATAACAGGGTGTACACACAAGCACATCACATCTACTGTGTGTGTTGCTTCATGTCTCTGGCCATACTCCATGGCCATGTGTGCACATGTGTTGGCCAAATGGTTGTGACAGGCATCTATTTCACATGTCTGTGTTGTCCCATATGACATACACCCATAGATGTCATATGCTCCACTGATGACAGGGTTATGCAGACAAAGGGTGGTATATTTAGTTTGTGGGATATGTTTTTCAGGATAGTTAGGCAGTGTTGCAACCAGCCCACTAGATGTCATGGACATGTCAGATAGCACATCACATTGTGTGACATTCATAGCAGGGGTATGATCCACACCGGTGAATCCTGTGGGCTGGCCATACTCCAGCTCACTGTGTAGTACTGTTTGTATTCTCCACATGTGTAGTTCTGATCTGTAGTACATGTCCCTACAGTGAACAGCACCTCCACCATGCCACTGTATGCACAGCTGTCCACACATCTGGCAATGACTGTTTGTGAGGTTTCATGTCGGTGTTTCACATAGTTTGCAAGTATTGCACATGGGTAGCCATTGTGATGCATTGCAGGTCCGGCCTGTATATTGTGACAGGACCATAATTATGTGTACATGTGGTAAATGGCCACATGGCAGATAGATCTGTGAATTAACATGCCTGATAAATAATAACAGTCTCACCTGCAGTGGGCTGCTGTCACAGCAGAACACCAGGTACCTATCTAGGAGTAACACAGCAGTATGATCATTATCCACGTCTGTATAATACATTCAATGTGCATGTTAACACATACACCAGTACAATAGACTATACTATGGAGTATGCACATGTGTGCATTCACAGAGTAGCATACTATAGTATGCGGCATGTGTGTATACATGCCTTGCATATGATGTTACATTACATATTGTACAGTGACACATGTAACTATATGGAATATAGTTGTTATAGGTGCAGTAGTGACTTACCAGGCAACTCCAGGCTCGGTGGTTGAAAGACACTCATCTCCACGACATCGGCTAAGGCTTGTAGATGTTATTCTGTAGGTGTCCCCAAGTTGGCCAGTAGCTCCTTGGTACGTGTCAGTGGGGGCTGGATTGGTGGTCCATCACCTGTTGCACCTTGTTCCCTGGTGATTGCATTTGCACGCTGTTTTGCCCATCTAATGAGGTCTGTACAGTGTCTGCGCACCTGCTGGTATGTGCGGTTGTGGCCACCCACATCATTAACCCTCCTGCGAAGTTCCTGCCACAGGGCATCCCGCTGCTGTGCATCCTGTGGCACATGGCTGAACAGGACATCATGATTGTCATGTAGGTATGGGATGAGGGCCTCATCCTCCAAGTGGGTATAAGGTGGTAGCCTTGCATGTGGCATACCTGGAAGACATAATGATGGAGACAGGTCACACTAACTCACAGAGATGTACAGAGCTACAGCTGAACATACATGTGTATCACATTTATTATCATTAAATAGTTGCCTTTGCAAATCTACATGACATGTTTGTGTCACACACATTTGACACTCAATGGTGATTGGATATTATCACCGTGTGTGTGTGTGTGTGTGTGTGTGTGTGTGTGTGTGTGTGTGTGTGTGTGTGTGTGTGTGTGTGTGTGTGTCACCTGATTACATTGCTCATACTCCATGTGGATGCTGTCTTGATGTGGGCATGTCTGTTTGCCTGTACTGGTGTTCCTACCTATCAGCACATGGCTGGATGTGTCCACATTAATGCAGTCAACCTTGATGCTGTGTATATGTCACATATAAAGACTTACACTGCCTTAATAGACATGACATGTGACCCTGCAGACTTGCTCATGGAAGGTTTTACATGTATGTGTTTTGCCATATACATCTACAGCAGTTCAACATCCTGTCATGTATCGCCTGTGTTGCACATGTGATACACATGGGACATTGGCTAACTAGATTGTATTTGCAGGGATGGATATCAACTATAGCATGTGGGGTCAAAGTCAACTAGTAGGCTATAAGCCCTGGGCCATGTATGAATCTAGGATGAAAGGTTACCTAGCTGTGGGTGATAGGCGGGTTTCTGGGGCCAGGTGAAGCAGTGCCACATAACTGATCCACAGGGTTAATGATGCATTTACCATGCGGTCATCACACTATGTCTGAGAGGGGGGCAATATGCAGCTTTGCTGGACAGGAATGCATAGTATGGCAGGAGTATGTAATGTGTATGGGACAAGGATCTATGTGGTGATCCTTGTACTAGGAAGGTGGATGTCCATGAAGTATGTGTTTGAGATCAGGATGTGTACATGTAGCATGTCCAACATCACTGGGTTGGACATGGCTTTATTCAGGGTAGGCATCCTGCTACATAGTGGAGATGAGGATTGGGAAGGCTGGTGTAGGACATCTGAACATGGCCAATGCCCCTTAAAGGAAATAGGTGATCTGATATGTGTCACTTGAGTGTTGAGTATGGCTGGACAATGATCTCTATATTCATGGATGGCATCCTGTCATGATTAGGATTGCCACATACGACTACCTGACAGGTGTGGTGATGTAACTATCATAGGAAAGACAACTGCCCAGCTGCATCCCTTACACACAGTGTCTATTATGTTGACCTCTGCCTAGGTGGTAGTTCATGGGTACAGGGTTGTTAACATAGGGGTGACAATGCAATATGTAGCTGTCAGACTGTGGCCATATGTCACACACCTCACCCACAAAACACCTTCTGTATGTTGTCCACAACACTCTGAGTCAGCTATTGCTCCTAGGTCATAGTCATTCACATACGTCAATAGGCAGATGCCTTCTGTTAGTCTGTGTGGTATAGACTACAATGAGGGGGAGTACAATGAATTAACCCTGTCTTACTGTAGCTGGCACTGGTGTGATGTGCATGTATTATTCAGACACCTTCTGTAATGTTGGTTCTGCCAGCAGTCCCATTGCAAAACACTCCTGTGACATAGGAATGCACATCTAGTGTACTGAGTGTAGGTGGACCACAGTATGGGGGATGATGTCCTATGACCTGGCAAGGTTATGATATGCAGTGTGAAATCAATCTTACTGTCATCTACATCTGTACTGCTGACATCAAATAAGTTGATCAAGGTTCATGGCCTTTCAGACCAGACTCAGAAG
Source organism: Protopterus annectens (assembly GCF_019279795.1). Taxonomy (NCBI): domain Eukaryota; kingdom Metazoa; phylum Chordata; order Ceratodontiformes; family Protopteridae; genus Protopterus; species Protopterus annectens. Next base: position 1,778,730,583 of record NC_056739.1, on the reverse strand, counting down.
GGTAGTAGTGCAGTACTTCCCATTATCAGTGGTGTCTCCCCCTTTGTGGGTTGTGATACCTGTTGGTGTGCACCATTCAGTGTGTACACAGCCTGACATGAAGTTATGTTTTACATGATGTGTATGTGGAGAGCAACGTATGTGTATGATACAACCTGTGATGTGGACAGGTCCCATTCAGCCTGAGTGCAGCTTGTACCTGCATAGTTGTGGGTACAGGGGCTCTGTGGTGTACATGGATATATGATTGTGTACCTGTTGGGGGGTGGACAGTGTGTTTATGTTATCCAAGATCCTATATGGATTGCTTATTCATGCTCAGCACTTGTTCAGAACTTGTAAGCACTACGTAAGCTACTAATTACTATAGCACGCAATCTTCCACATTACCTAGAGGTAAACTGTTTTTGTACATACTTTTCTCACTTGCTTAGAGTAAAACAGCTCTTGTACTCACTTTCCTCATGTATCTAGGGGGAAAATATTTTTATATTCAGGCATGTCCAAGGGTCAGCTCTCAGTGTTCTCTCCTGTCTATCTGATGAATCTGGACATCTTGAGACAATGTAGAAATTGCCTCATGTACACAGACAACCCTCTCCACCTACCACCCAACATTACAATCTGTGAGAGATGCACTTATCTAGCCAAACTGTAGGTAAAGCTCTCTCCAACCAAGACTGAACTTGACAGTCATGTGGAGAAGGTAAACATTTGCACCACACCACACTCATCACATAGTCTCACTAAATCTACACCACCATAATCCATACATAGTAACACAAAAACATTCATGGAGGCTCTCAGTAATAATCTGTGTAAGTAACAGAGACCTCCAGAGTGGAAACACAGGCAGCCTCCATCCCCCAACACAACCCCAATGGCACATAGCCCACAGACTCAGTGTGCCACTCAACCACAGCCAATAAGGCAAAGCAACATAGCGAACACACTAGTCATAGGTGACTCTATAGTCAGGCACACTGATGTCCCACTCACCAGGTTAAACAAGGAGAAGGTTACTGTCAGCTTTATGTCAGGTACCAGGATCCGCCACATAACTCACACACTCAGGTCACTCCACAACAAGTACAGATATGACTCTGTCATTGTTCATGTTGGTGTGAATGACCTGAGATGTACCTCCCTGGACTACATGAAAAGAGACATGGAAGAGCTCTCCGATCTTGTAGCCCAGGCAGGTATGACCCTAGCCTTGAGTAGCATTCTGCCATTGCTGAGAATGATACTGCAATACGAAGATAAAATGATTGACTTCAACAATTGGCTAAGCTTCTGGTGCCATTCTAAGGGGATCCAGTATCTGTCTGCTTGGGATGACATGGTCGACAAACCACAATGGTTTGCCACAGATGGCCTGCACCTGTCACCCCTGGGATTCCCAATACTGGCTAAGGCTCTTGTTGCCCCTATAGTGCCATCTTTAGGCAAGGTTCAAAGAACATATTCACCACCATAACAGAAACAGGCAAGCACAAACTGAGGGTAATGCTACTCAATGCTGGAAGTCTAAATCTCAAGATGCACTCACTCGAGGCACTCCTTGTAATGGACAACATCGATATCTGTGCAGTGACTGAGACCTGGTTCAAGGCTCCAGAGAGCACCCCTACACTACCAGGCTATAACTCATACCACACTTTTCGGCTATGTAACCTGGACCGAAACACCCAAGGCGGAGGTGTGTCCATATTCATTAAGGATATCCACCCCTCCAGACTAGTTGCTTAGCACAATGCATCCGAGGTTATTCAAGTGCAACTACCTCTGGGCTAAACTGCAATCCAAATCATAGCTTGCTACAGATCCCCCACCATGCCCCAAGATTCCCACTCCTCTTTTCTTGATGTACTGGAAATTATTAGGGTTCAACCAAACACCCTACTAATGGGCGACTTCAACTACCCTACCATTAACTGGGAAAACTACTCATGTACCAACTCATTAGCTCAACACTTTCTGGAATTCATAAACTCCAATGCCCTGGATCAATTTATCCACACCCCCACCAGGGGCAACAATATCCTAGACCTAGGCATTACCAACATGAGTGACCGGTGTTCCACACCTGAAGTCAACTTCTCGTTGGTCCGATCTGACCATAAGCTAAACACCCTTGATATCCACATCATGCCCCCACCCCCCATTAAGGAAACCCAGTATAATATTTCTACAAAGCCAACTTCATGCTTCTTAAGACAGAAGTGGTGAACTTCATGACACCCATGAAGATGAACAATACAGTTACAACTGCTGAATCCTACACAAATGCACTCTATAAGCACTTACACGAGTGCATGGATCATGCTATCCCAAACAGAACCAAGATGCTATCCTCCAAAATAAAGAAGCCAATCTGGTGGTCCCCTGCCATAAACAAGCTGTACAACAGAAGGAAGAAACTGTTGCAAAAGAGAGTACAATCCCATGAGTGGAGGAGCTCCCTGGTCAGCCACAGTAAGAAGCTGAGATCCCTTATAAGATCCTCCAAAGCTAGCTACGAAAACAAAACCACTACTAATTCCAAGGACAACCACAAAGCATTCTATAGCTATGTCAAATATCTCGATGCCAACACCCAGATCTTCTCAGAGTTACAGCACAAAGGCATGGACATTACAGAACCAACTGATATTGCCAACATCCTGGCAGATAGGTTCAGTGCTACCTTTCCCCCCTCTCACCCCCTAAAGGGCCCATATATATATATATATATATATATATATATATATATATATATATATATATATATACAGAAAGAATGCAGAGTCCCTGTAATCACAACTATGCATGTAAAAGCTGCACTCTCTAAAGCCAATATCACAGCATCCATGGGACCGGACAACATCCCAAGCTGCGTTTTACATGACCTTCAGAACGAACTGGCTCCCCACTTACTGTTCATAGTATTGCTGTTCATAGGTTAGTACTAGGCTAACTGCTCTTGTGAGCCATTTTAAGCCTAGCCAATTATCCATAGTGAGACTCAAACCCTGCACCTTGTGTTTGTAAGGCAAACACCTTAACCATTAGGCCACCCTCCCAACCCACCATGTTCAATAATAGCCTCGCATCAGGCTTTGTACCCCCTGAATGGCACACAGCAACAGTTATCCCACTCCACAAAGGTGGCACCACAATGGACCATGGAACCTATTGCTCTATAAGCTTGACTAGCTCTAAACCTTTGACCCAACCCAGTTTGGCTTTATTAAGGGCAGACCATGCCTCCTAAACCTGGTGGACTTCTTTGAGACAGTTACCAAGGCATTAGATGAGGGTAAGGAGGTCCACACAGCCTACCTTGATTTCTCAAGGCTTTCAACACCATTCCCCATTCTGGTATTATCGACATACCCATCCACCCGAACATTAACCCCTACATCATGAGATGGTTTGCAGAGTGGCTCACGGACAGAACCCACACAGTGGGAGTTACACACTCTAGGTCCGACTGTAAACCAGTTACAAGTGGCGTCCCCCAGGGCTCAGTCCTAGGACCCCTCATGTTCTGTATATACTCTCTGAGGTACAGGCAAGCACAGGAGGACTTTGGCTGAAAAAGTTGCCAGACGACTGCAAACTAGGGACTATAATTGGTTCCCCAGCTGATACAGACACCCTCCAGAAGGGTCGCACTGAGATTGATACCTGGTGTCAATATCATGGCCTCAAGCTGAATGCCAAAAAGTGCATAGTCATCCCCTTTGGATATAACTAATTACCCATGGACTACCACATACAGAAAAGGTAATAAGGGATCTGGGAACCCCAGTAGATAGCAATCTCTCCTTCGATACCCATAATGACAAGGTAGTTAGAATATCCTTCTACGTGGCCCCCTAATCTCTAATGGGTTCACATCCAGAGCAAAGGAGGCCATTGTGCCTCTCTACTCATGACTTATTAGACCCATTAAAGGATACAACACCCCATTTGGGATGTACCTTACAAGACAACTGCAACAGCTTGAAAGACCACAACAGTACCACACCAAGAGGATTACTGACCTCAAACAGATGACCTATGCAGCCCCACTGAAGAAACTCCAGCTGTACTCGGTTGCATACTGTGTACTCAGAGGTGATCTCTGCTTGACATACAAGGCCCATGTCCAACCCAGTATTGCTGGATATGCTCCACCTAAACAAAAACCCCTGAGAGCCACATGCTCTAAGGATATAAACCTAACCACAGCGATAATAAGGATGTGCTGGAGGGATAGATTCCTGACCCGGAGACTCTCCATGCTTTGGAACATGATTCCAATGTACATCAGGCAGGGCCCCTCACTAGCTCTCTTCAAGAGAAACCTTGGTGGATGGGAGACAGACATGTACCCTGGGGATCACTGCAGTGACTCTGCTGGACAGAGGCACAGGGAACTAATGGTTCTGCTGTTCAGAAGCACAGGGAACTAACCTAAGGGGTGGCAGAAGCCAACACGCTCTAGCTAGGCTTATAAATACCCTTGGGCAGACAGCCTAGTACCTACCTTTGAACTTATTACATGTCTTATGTGCATGGATAGTTAACTAGCTCTTCCATTTTACTTTGCTATCATGCTGATAAACTGTCGGGTGACTACAAGTCATATGTATCCTGTTATTGTGTATTGTAAATGCCAATAGACATAACTAATGTTTGCCTAACATAACAGTAATGCTATGTAAAATGTAATACATATCTGCCTACAGTACTGTACCTTACACCGTTATTGGCACAATATCCCACAATGCAAATCATAATTGCACAGTAGGCCCACCTTCGACATGTTATTCTCAGTAATACACCCATACATATGCCTACTGTTACAATATATCAGCATATAATATCCCCTGTTATAGCACGTACTTGTTGGACCAACCCTGCCACTGACAGCGGCTGGAGGAGGAATTGTTGGGTTCAAAGCCCTTATATAGCATCCCTTGTGGTGTATGTGGTGTTTGCCTTGTGATCTACAGCAGTACACATAAATACTACAAGCGTTACTATGCTCAACAATACATCACTACAAGATAACTGTTTCCACTATATGCATTGCGTACACTTTAATTATTACAGAACAGGTACTACATATACAGACATACTGAGTGTTCTACATACCTTATTAGTAACCTAAGGTGTTATTGACTGTTATTTCAGTCTTTTTCAGTTTGTGTTTCAATCTTCTTTGTAATGTTCTGCTGGTATATACAGATGGTTTGAATGTGTGACAAGCCATCCTTTTATAGTTAGAGATCAGTAGCATGTGCTATCCTGACCACCAATTGGTGTTCAAAGTAGTTAATTACATGCACATCAGCTGTGCAGCTACTCCATTAGCCAATACCATGGCAATAATGGTGTATAACTGAATACTCCACTTGGGCGTTGTCCCTTTGCCTTACTTTCGAGGAGGACAGCCTGGATGTGCTGTTTGTGATGTATTGCAACAGCTATATGGAGACAGACAGAGATATATTAGCTTCATGACTCCCGTGGATTGTGTGTAATGGCTAGAAGATGTTGTTCTACATGTGAGTACAGCTATTATATTTCAGAACATTGCTACTTATGCAGGGTTTGTTTGTACCTGATACTTCTGCAGATGTTTCAATCTGGCAAGGGTGTTTGGGCTGTTCAAGGCAGTATGGCTATGCATGAAATGTTACGTGGTTTACAGTGTGCTCACCAGACATCTTTGGTTTGGTGTACATGTGTATCATACTGTACTGTTAAGCAGTAATTGGTAACATTTCCTGGTGTACACACAACCCTCTGAAATGGGATTAGTGCAAACAAACCCTGTAACATTAGCAGCTGTTCCATTGTATAACAGCAACTATTTCACATAGGGCCATGTTAGTGTGTCTCTGATAAGGTATGTTAAGGCTTCTGCAGATGTCATACTGTGAATGAATGATTTGTGATGTTATTACAGTTTGTATTGTAATTGGTTTGGGTGTGGGGGAGATGTTGGTGGGTGTACATAGCAGATGCAGGTATGTAGTAACTGCTTTTATACATAATCAATATGTGTGCGAGGGTTCCTTCCCTGTTTGAACACCTATCCTTTAGTAGACTAATACTATGGTAATTGCAGGCTGATTCATTAAGGCACTGTTAAGTGGTTCCTGTATAGCATGCAGGTGATGTTAGTCCTTGAATCCTTTCGGCAAATACATCGGAATGTAATAACGTGTTGCTACATGAAAGTTGTCTGTGTATTTCTGTCATAGGTATTTGCAGTCATTGGAGTTGTGTTGGTGACTGACCCTCTTCTAGGGTTGCCACCTTTTGAAATGGCCATAATGGGACATTTTTGGGACACACATCAGATTTTACAGGCCAACACAAACCCATGGTCAGTACAAAGGATAGAACTTTCCTTTTTTGCCTAAATATAAGCTTATTCTTGTAGCACTTTAGTTGCTTATCCTGTTTCTTGTAACATGTAGGTATTTTAGATACAGAAATAACTATTTTATGCAACTATTACATTACATATGGGACATAATTATGTCCTACAATCTCAGGACATTTGCCATTTTTAATATTTTTGGTCAGGACACAACCGCCCAAAGAGGGACTGTCCCACGCAAAGAGGGAGAGGTGGTAACCCTATCTTTGGCTCATGTCCATAGCACATATTTGTAATAGTGTATACGCATATACTCTCCATATCCTTTGCTCATAAAGTTTGGTCGTGGCGGAATGTGTGATTGCTATGGTCCATGTTATACTCATATATGAGCACTTCAACTGCTGTATACGGGATATCTACAGAATCCGAAACGCACACAATTCCGACTCCCACAGTACCGGGCCCAGACTCCCATACCCCACATTACTGAACACTTAAACTCGCGACAGTCAAACTCGCTAAAGTAACACAAACATGAAACACACACACGCACACACAGACACACTGCTACCCACCACATCCAAACAAACCATCCTACACTACGTATGAGCAGGTGGGCAAGCCCCCCTACACCCCCCCATGTGGGTGGCTGCACCCCCCACCCTCCTACTTTAATATTCTACCTCCGAGATTGCACAAACAGTCGCACAAAGCAAACCCACACATTACAGTCCCTCAGGAACACACACCACACTCAGAACACACACTTACACACACTACAGCCCTCAGAAACACACTTACACACAGTAAGCTACCTGAACTACAACACCAGAAGCACTAATTAAATGCCCCTTAACATCGAGATTTTACACCTCGCACTTCTGGTGTTTCGGTACTGTGGTCTTTCGGGCTTTAAGCCTCGTGATTACACACATCGGTATGTCAAGCATTCGGTATTTGGTAGGTATCCCATTTATATGTATCTCCATGGTTGTGTAGATGTTGTTAACCTATCTATATACCTACATATATATGTATATCCCCATATATCGACATATCTCTCTCTCTCTCTCTCTCCCTCTCTATATATATATATATATATATATATATATATATATATATATACACACACATATATATATATATATATATATATATATATATATATATATATATATATATATATATATATATATATATATATATATATATATATATATATATATATATATATATATATATATATATATATATATATATATATATATATATATATATATATATATATATATATCCATATATATATTCTCAACAAATCAAAAAAATAAAGCAACAGCTATCATGCAGAGTCCAATAAATAGTGTTGCAATGTCTCAATTCATGAACTACTTTGTTAATCCATTGCTTACAGAGTCCAGCAAACAGTCAATACATATTAAAGCATAAAAAGTCTTTTATTTAGGTGCACTCAGGAGGTAAGCGCTCTCCCTTCAATGCTTCATCAGACCATACAACTGAGTGAATAACAGATTTCCATTTAAAAACATGAACTTCCAATCAAATACTGACACATCATAATTACTTCAACAATTAGGGAATACAAAAAGTCAAAACTAATTGAGCAGCAACACTAAAACACAGAAGTCAGTAATTGCACTCTAGTTACATTCATTGACTTCATAGACTAATATATTATATCATCAGACTAAAAAATATATATTTTTTAAAATCAGATTAAAATAGGTACAAAAAAGCATATCAAAAATATACTAAAACATTTTTATTTTATTTTTTATCTGATTTTAAGTATTTTATTCCGAAGAAAGGGTTTTAAAGAAACCCTTTCATTCAAACCTTTGCCTACATCAGCATGTAATATTATGATCCACTTAGCCTCTCTTTCTTCCGTTAAATTGTTAATATTACCTCCCCTTACATCTACTCGCACGACTTCTATAACCATAAATTCAAACGTATGTTCTTGCCCTCTTGACTTCACATGTTTGGCCAATGCATTGGTTACTGTGCCAGTTCTAATATTATATAGATGTTCTCTTATTCTATGTCTAAACTGCCTGTCAGTCTTTCCTACGTAGAAAACCTGACATGCAAGGCACACAGCCAAATAAACCACATGTTCAGTACCACATGTTGCAATGCAGTTAAACTTGAACTCTCTCCTAGTATTCGGATGTATAAATATATTCATTTTTCTAATATGTGAACAAAAATTACATCCACCACACGGTATAGTACCTGTTATGTCTCGAGTTTCTTCCCTATCATGAGTATAGCATAACATTCTCCTAATATTCTTCTTGTTCCTAAACCTAAACCTCGGTCTATCACCTATACAATCTGCAATTTGTGGGTCTGTCATCAGAACACCCCAATGTTTTTTTAAAAATTTCAGCAATGTTATCCTTGTCTTTAGTAAAAAAACATGGGAATCCTAATTTTATTATTTGTATCAATAACATTTCTCTTGTCATATGACTGACTTGAAAAATAGGGCTTGGCTCTATTCTCTCTCAGAGAATTAATAGCACATAAACCTTCATTAATATCATGGGGTGTATAACCCTGTTGTGCAAACCTCCCTCTCAAGTCTATCATTTCTTTCTCAAAACCCTCTTCAGTATTATTTAACCTTGAAATACGCATCCCTTGTCCCTTGACAACATTGCGAAATACGTAATTCGGGTGCATGCTCCTCCTATGGAGCAATGTATTTTTGTGGCATGCTTTCCTAAAAACACCAGTTGTGAGAGAACCATCACTCAGTCTCTCTACATATACATCTAAAAATGCAATCTTTGCAGATGAAACATTCATAGTGAACTTTAAATAACTTGTGATTTGATTAATTTCATATATAAATCTATGCAATGCATCTCAATCACCATTCCAAATAAAAAAGGCATCGTCTACGAAACGTTTATAAAAAAGGGCATTTTCCTTAAACTGTTCCATTATAAATAATTTTGATTCTTCCCACATAGCCAGAAACAGGTTGGCGTAGCTACTGGCACAAGAAGTGCCCATAGCTATGCCATCCAGCTGTATGTAAGGGATGTCATCAAACAAAAATATATTACTTTCAAGTATCGTCTCTAGAAACAAAGATAACAAATCAATGAATCTAACATCATAATTACTATGTCTCTCTAAGTAAAGTCTCACAACTATTATACCTTCTTCATTCAGAATAATGGTGAACAAGGACTGTACGTCCAAAGTCACTAATAAAAGTTCTTTATCAATTGTGTTCTCATTTTCACAAAAAAATATATAACTCTTTCAAAAATTGTTGAGTGTCTCTTAAAATAAAAGAATTTTCATCTACAATCGGATGCAGATATTTTTCTACATATATTGAAAGAGGCTCCGTACACCATCCCCTCCCAGAGACGATAGGTCTCATGGGTGGGTTAAGGCCATCTTTATGGACCTTGGGTAGCCCATGTATAGTGGGTGTAATAGGATTCTCAGTGTAAATATATTGAAATAAATCCCTCATTATAATACCAGACTTAACTAGATCTTCTAGCATATTTCTGACACTATTTATTTTCTCAGAAACTAGTCCTTGATCTATTCGTTTATAGAATTTCTTATCATTCAACATTCTAAACATAGAGCTCTTATAATCAATGGCATCCATTATAACAATGGGCCCACCTTTATCCGCTGGCCTTATACTAATACTCAAATCATTCTGCAGTCTTTTGACTGCTTCACGTTCATTAAAATTCAGGTTATTTTTCAAACCTTGCATCTGATGATCACAGTTGTAATACTTATACAAATCTTCCTCTACCAACTTATCAAATGCTTGAACTAACGGGTGACAGATAGGTATATACATACTAGATCTCCTAAATGGATTCTGCTGTTCAATAGTATTATTACCAAACTCTAATTTCAACATAACATTTCTAACAAATGTTTTTAGATCAACAATAACATCGGTTAACTGACTCATACATGTAGGTATAAAGCCTAGTCCTTTATTAAGGACAGAGCTTTCATAAATGTCCAATGTTCTGTTAGAAATGTTCCATATCAAGTCATCCCTACATGGCTCCACATTTTCTTTAAGGTGTGCCCACCCCCTCTTTCCGAGGGAAACCTCCGTTTCTGTCTCCCCCGACTCACTGAACGTGCTCTCTTCAAGCCTCTTTCTTCTGTGGTAATCGGTAAGGGAAACCGATGAAAATTTGCATTTTTATTATTTGTTTCTATAGCATTTCCCACAATAATTCTATTCGCCTCTTTAGGGCGAACATCTAACGAAACAGTCATATTAGGAGCAGGAGAGTTCAATGACTGTATCTCATCTCTCTGTAAGACTGAACAATTACTTTGTATTGGACCAGTCTCAAAACATTATTTAATAATATAATCTTGTCTTACATCCATAGAATGAGAGGGTTTTTCAACTGTTACATTCGAATCTGATAACAGATTCTGACTACCGTTGGTAGTCACAACTTTATTTTTTATTGACTTTGTGGGCATATTATTTCTCACAACTTTCTCTCCCTGAGAATCATTATTACTGGCAACCCTGGGCCAAGTGAAGATGTTGCCAAGTTGAAAATCTCTCATGTCTCTGTCTATTTTAACTTTCTTCTGTAACAGAAGTCTTCTTTCATATATGGATACACTGTCCAACATGGCATCCATAGAGGCATTAACACTAACTCGATTAAAATTTTCATATAAATCTGCTTGCTGTTTACAAACAGATTCCCTGAGACAGTCTTCCTCAGGTTTAAAAAAGTCTATCAATAGGGTCATATACTTCGCACTCACCTCTAGATTCAGCAATTGCCATTTCGCCAACAGGTCTGGATATTGAGTCCCATACGTTGGCATTTTTAGTACACGCAGACCCCTCGGAACTATCTGCTTAGAAATACATGCCTCAAAGTGCTTCCTTTGCAGTTGTAAATGCTTTAGCTTAATGAAGTCTGTTTCCAGTTTCTCTATCGCCCTCTTCAGATCTTCATATTCAACATCTGCGGCCACATCAACTGTGCCTGTAGCATTGACTTGATATGAAAGTAAGGGATTGTTGTTACTAATCACCATATTATTAAATCTCTCATAAGGGTTAAAATTCAAATTATTTAACCCACTGTCTTGTCTATGTTGAACCAACTCGGCTCTGCTATTCAGCTCGGAACCCTTCTGTGTATTCTCCGGTCTATAATTCAGTTCGACAACAGTTGTTATACCTTCTGCCATGTCCCCTTGGAGTAAGAAAGCCAATAAAATACGAAGAAAGTATATAACAAAAAAGCAGGCAAAAGTCCAGGGGGTAAAAACTGTGCTTATGAAAACAAACAGGCTCAACTAATCAAAAAATGAAGCAACAGCTACCATGCAGAGTCCAATAAATAGCGTCGCAACGTCTCAATTCATGAACCCTTTCTTCGGAATAAAATACTTAAAATCAGATAAAAAATAAAATAAAATGTTTTAGTATATTTCTGATATGCTTTTTTGCACCTATTTTAATCTGATTTTAAAAAATATATATTTTTTAGTCTGATGATATAATATATTAGTCTATGAAGTCAATGAATGTAACTAGAGTGCAATTACTGACTTCTGTGTTTTAGTGTTGCTGCTCAATTAGTTTTTGACTTTTTGTATTCCCTAATTGTTGAAGTAATTATGATGTGTCAGTATTTGATTGGAAGTTCATGTTTTTAAATGGAAATCTGTTATTCACTCAGTTGTATGGTCTGATGAAGCATTGAAGGGCGAGCGCTTACCTCCTGAATGCACCTAAATAAAATACTTTTTATGTTTTAATACATACTGACTGTTTGCTGGACTCTGTAAGCAGTGGATTAATGAAGCAGTTCATGAATTGAGACGTTGCAACGCTATTTATTGGACTCTGCATGGTAGCTGCTGCTTCATTTTTTGATTTGTTGAGACTGTTTGTTTTCATAAGCACAGCTTTTACCCCCTGGACTTTTGCCTGCTTTTTTGTTTATATATATATATATATATATATATATATATATATATATACACATATATACACACACACACACACACACACACACACACACACACACACACACACACACACACACACACACACACATATATATATATATATATATATATATATATATTTCAGTTACCTTGTGTGCTCTCAGCTAAGCAAAGCTATGGCTACTTCCACACCACTATTATGCGGCTTTGCTTAGCAACAGGCAACTAGGATTAGCAATGATCCAATGTGCTTACAGCTAAAGTGGCACACCCCTCTCTTGATGTCATCTTTATCTCCAGGCCACACCTCGGTGTTGTACCACTACACCGTGTGGTACATCCTTACGCCGGTGGGGATTTTGCGATTCAGTATTACTTGACTCATTTGCATGGCATTGACTACTAATTCCTAGTTACCGCGCTGAACACTGTCACAGACCCTTAGCAACCCTTGCGCCATGGTTGTGGTTTAGCATGCATGCCATTCACTATTATGGGGATATCATGAATTGTGTTACATTGCAGTTTTATGACATCTAAATATATTTTCATTGTGATCCCGTTTGCGCACCGATGCACTGCGATTTTACTTTGCGTTAGTGTGGCCATGACATTAAATGTTATTTTTTATGTGTTGTGCATGTTGTAAAAGCAGAGATTACGTGCTATAGCTGTGGCCAAAAGGGACACAAGGCACGAGAATGCCAAGGAGAATATAAAGGACAGAGGCAGTGGTGTAGTTTCTGCAAAAACTCCAGCCACAAGGACAGTAACTGCAGATGAAAGCAGAAAGATAATGTGAAACAAGCAACTGACATGGATGATCACACATTTGTCTTCAGAATGAATGAACATCAGATCCGTGGATTAAAACAGAAAGGATTAATGGTGGACATTGGCACCACATCACACATAATTAACGATCTGAAAAAGTTTAAATACTTTGATGCAACTTTCCAACCGGAGGAGCACATTGTGGAATTGGCTGATGGGACTAGAACCTGTAGTGTCATGCAGAAGAGAGGTAATGCGGAAGTATGGCTGCTGAACACAGAGGGACGCTAAGTAAAGATGATGATGACTCGGGAGCTGTACATCCTGACGTATCCACAAAGCATCTTTTCTGTTAAGGCAGCAACATCCAAAGGGGTCTCGATTAATTTTAAACAAGGATGGGACCAACTCATCTATAAAAACGGCACCAGGTTTGACATAACTGAGTATGATCGACTCTATTATTTAGACACATATAAAAACGGCACCAGGTTTGACATAACTGAGTATGATAGACTCTATTATTTAGACACATATAAAAACGGCACCAGGTTTGACATAATTGAGTATGATCGACTCTATTATTTAGACATGTATGATGAAGAAAACAATGGTGAGAGACATTATGATGCATCTCAGAGCTGTCATGACATTCAAGCATGGCATAAGATCCTTGTCACTGTAATTCTGAAGATGTTTCATAATTAGAAAAGGTGGTAAAAGGAATGAAAATTAAAGGTAAAGTTGAGAGATCTAACCTAGATTGTGAAACCTGTACTCAAGGGAAATTTGTCCAGAGCAGAAACAGAACCAGACACAAGAGCAAAAACTGTACTTGAGCTAGTCCATACTGATTTGGCTGGCCCTATTGAGACAATACCAAAAGATGGATTTAAGTACACTTTAGCATTTACTGATAACTACTCAGGTGTAATATTTGTCTACTTTCTGAAAGCCAAGGGCGACACAGTCAAAGTGACTGAAAAGTTTGTTGCAGATTCAGCCCCTTATGGGAGGGTAAAGTGCATCAGATCAGGTAATGACACTGAGTTCATGTCAAAAGATTTTCAGTCACTACGGAGTAAAAATGCTATAAGACACGAAACATCAGCACCTTACTTACCCCATCAGAATGGGACAGCAGAGAGAAACTGGAGAACACTATTTGAAATGGCAAGGTGTATGTTGATAGAGAGTGACCTACCTAAAGAATTGTGGACATATGCAGTAATGACTGCTGCTTTTATTCGCAACAGATGTTATAACAGGTGTGAGGGACAGACCCCATTTTTCATACTAACAGGAAAGAAATCTGATCTTTCAAGGATGAGAGAATTTGGGCCAGTGTGCTATGCATACAGACAAGATAAAAAGAAGTTAGACCCAAGATGTGATAAGGAATCTTTGTTGGATATGATAAAAACAGCACATCATATCTGGTCTACTATCCAGACACAGGAAGGGTCCTTAAACATAGGTTAGTCAAGTTCATTACTAAGAATGTAGCTGAATGCTAGATTCAGACAGACACAGAAATGATGGATGAAGATTTTAGTACCAGAAGTATGCATGTCGTCAGAATCAAAAGCTGAGAGTCAAATCACAAAAGAAATACAAGTAAATCACACTGAATCTACAATAAATGATGGAGACACAAAAATAAGACAGTAGGAGGAAAGGCAGAATTTACACTACTCCAAAAGAGAGAGAAAACCACCTGCATACTTGAAGGACTAAACGACAATTATGTGACAGTAAATGCTGACTATTGTTAACGACTAATATGCAACACACCACAGAGCTTTAAAGAGGCCATGACTTCATCTAACTCGTAGAAGTGGGTCAAAGCTATGAAGGAGGAACTTAAGTCTTTAAAGGAAAACAACACATTCACACTCACCACCCTGCCAGAAGATACAAATGCAGTGGGGGGTAGGTGGGTTTTCACTGTACAAGACAATGCAGATAATACTGAGACTTACAAAGCCAATTATGTGGCTAAAGGCTGTAGTCAAGTGGCTGGTATACACTACAATGAAACATTTGCACCAACTGCAAGTATGACATCTGTACGAAGTCTAATGCAGATGGCAGCTCAGTATGATTTAGAGTTGCACCAGATGGATGTACAAACGGACTATTTACATGCTCCTATTGACTGTGAGGTGTATATGGAGCAACATGAAGGCTTTGAAAAGAAATCAAATAATGATGAAACATTGGTTTGTAAACTGAATAAGTCATTGTACGGATTAAAACAATCAGGACGTAACTGGAACAGAATGTTGCACGATTATCTTTGTGAAAATAGTTTCGTCCAAAACCCGACAGACCACTGTGTGTACACTAGACAGGCTGAAAATGAGAAAACGGTCCTAATTATATGGGTTGATGATGTCATTATTGCAGCTAGTGAGAATGAATCACTGAACGATGTAAAAGAAATGCTGAAAGATAAATTTAAAATGAAAGATCTGGGAAAGCTAAGATATTTTCTAGGCATTGACTTTACCCAGAACGGTGGTGAAGTAAAGATGAACCAAAAGAGGTACATCACAAATATTCTTGAGAAATTCGGTATGTCTAATTGTAAAGTAAGAAGTACCTCTTCTGAACAAAAAACAAACTTTGAATGTTGACAGTGACTCTGCCAATCCAAGAAAATATTGTGACCTTGTGGGTAGTTTGATATATGTTATGACATGCGCTTTGCTGGATTGTAAGTAAACTCTCACAATATTTGTCAAAGCCAAGTGAATCTCATTCGACAATAGCCAAACTTGTGTTACGATACTTAAAAGGTACATTGGACAGGGAGCTGTGTTACAAGAAAAGTGAAGAGAAACTTCAGTTTGTAGCATATAGTGATGCAGATTGGGCAACAGATCAAATGACAGGTGTCGTACAACAGGTTATTGTTTTAGCCTTAACAGAGACGGGCCTATTATTTCATGGAAATCAAAGAAACAACAAACGGTGGCTTTATCTCCATGTGAGGCAGAGTACATGGCCTTGGCAGCGACAACACGGGAGTGTTTGTACCTTGTGCAGCTGTTAAGTGGAATGGATGGAGCGTGCAAGTATGTGCCAGTAACAATATCTGAGGACAATCAAGGAGCAATCGCTTTGTCGAAGAATCCAGTACGCCGACAGAGATGTAAACATGTTGACATTCAGTATCATTTTGTTAGGTCAGCACTTAATGATGACAAAATAAGCATTGAATATTGCCCAACAACAGACATGGTTGCAGATATTTTTACCAAACCTGCTACGAAATTGAAGATTGAAAGGTTCATGTATTACGTGTTTGGAATGTAAAGAAAAGTTATTCAAAATATATTCTTAAAATGTGTTTGTATACAGCTCAAGAGCAAGTGGGTGTGTTGGCTTATAATAATAAAAGGGAGTGAATGATTGTATGTGTGCTCTTACACTGACGTTGTTGGTGTAGAGAGATCAAAGAGAGGTCATGCGATCATGTACTTTACAATAAAAGGAGGAAGCGAGGGTTGTTCCTCTCTTCTGTTTTTAACCAGATTGATTGCCTTCATGTGTGTTTATTTTCCTCTGTAAATGTATGTTTAATCCAGCTTTCCTGTCTTTAAGATGTCAGCGCCAACAGACCCCCTTCCACTGACACCAGTCTTTAGAATGTTGCATATGATGCATTATGTGTATTGTGATGGCCGTGGTAAGGTCTGTACTGCTGATGATTTTGATGTCTGAGTTTGCTGTGTGTGAGATTTTTTCCTTCAACGATATTATATTTGTACATCTGTCACACACTGTGCTATGCTGTTTGAGTAATAGATGACTGTCAGACAGCATCATGCATTTCTTACACTGTCTAAAGATACCATCTCAATCGGGGTGACTACAGACTTTGAGAGGAAGTGTTGGCCCATTATACTGACAGGTATGACTCTGGGGTCAGGGTTGACTATAACTGCTTGGAGTTGATTAGGATAATGTTTGAGTGAACTTGCTAATGAGTATTGAAAATTCAGTACAAAACAAGTAGGCTGGAAACCTTCCTCTGCCACCAGCAAGAAGTACTAAACTGATTATAGTAAAAAAACTCACTGATTTAATATTAAAATCATTCATTAATAATCTGTATTTGTTAATTACTAACAACTGCCTAAGGCCAGTATACTTAAAGAACCTGTCAGTTACTTGAAATAAAAGTTAGAAATTAGTTTTGCTTCTCAGAACAGTTAGGTGTGTCTGGTTTTAACTTTAAATGCTTAGGCATTCTGCTGGACTCTTCACTGTAAATGAAAACTCACATACAATACTTTAAAAGATAAATCTATTGACATTTTACGCTGATTATACAAAGTGTAGAGTATCTTCTTTCAACCAAGAACAGCAATAGAGAAAGGTATTCTAATGTCTTAAAATACAACCTTACTCCTGTTAACTAATATGGATTGTAAAAATATGGCTTAATTCTTCTAATATCTGCTTTACCCAGCTCAGGGTAACAGGGTGTTGGATGTTATCCTAGCACTGATTGGGCACAGGGCAGAGAGGCAACTTTTGGGTAAAACAGTAGTCTGTGGTAGGTTACACACACACACGCGCACACACACACACACACACACACACACACACACACACACACACACACACACACACACACACACACACACACACATATAGGTGGTTTGGAGGATCACCAGTCCACCTATAGTATCCCTCTGGCATATGGAATGACACCAGATCACCCAATGAAATCCCATGTAGAGACAGGAAGTGCATGATGAGTCAGTACAGGAAGTGCTTCAGCCAGGAACAAGACTGGAGAACAAAGCAATACAGGGCAGAAATGCTACTGCTGTGCCATTGCAAATTCCTCCCAAGAAGACTTGCAGAATCATTGTATTAATAACTGAAAGAGAACAACAATGTGATACTCGGATGCCCATCAAGGAAACAATAGGCTTTACACTTTGGATTTTGCTCTTTAAATTTACGAAATCTTTTATAAGGTGATAAGACAGGAGACTATGAAGGAGGCGGCTGGAATCTTTACTGAAATAATGAGAGAATGCAAGGATACTTCTCATCTTACAGGCAGGCAATCAGAGTTAATAGTATTGTCCAAGAGCAAGGGAGGGGTGGAGAATACAATGCTCTCTCGGGTATGAACCCTACCAGGCACTTGCAGCAATTGGAGAGACCTCAGAGGTTCCTTACAAAGAAAATTCAAGACCTTTAGCACATGTCATATGTTGACAGACTGAAATCACTGTCCCTATACTCTGTTGCACAGGACTACTCAGAGGAGATCTGTGCCTTGTGTTTAAAGCAATCTCAGATCCTGTTTTAATGGAAATGCTGCACATCCACAAGTCAAATGGTACTCAATGCACTCACTCTAGGGACCTTAACCTAGAATGTGACATCAACAGGACTTGCTGGAGTGACAGATTTGTTTCCCAAAGATTACCTTCCCTCTGGAACAAACTTCCAGTTCAGGTGAAGTGGAGCCCTTTGTTGACCCTATTTAAATGTAATTTAGATGATTGGATAGAAAACCATAAATTCACCCCAGGGATCTCCCCTGCATCCCTCCTGGATAGAGGTATTAGGTGTTGATTTAGCTTTGCTTGAAACGTTGTCTAGAAAAAAGGGTTGGAACTTGGCTAGGCTTTTAAGAGCCCTATGGCCAATAGCCTAGTAACCTCCTATGAGCCTATGATCCTATAAAGTCTTTGGGAATTTGTCCCTAATTCATTGACAATGGTTTCTGGATCCTTTTTATTCTCAACACATTAACGCATTCTGTCCCCGAGTCATCTTTTTTTTTTATGTTCACCCATACTAACGATAATTCTCATATTTTTTGCATTGTTAAGTACTGGCTGCTAAATATAATGTTAACAGTGCAAACGGACTTGTGTGAAACTTTACATCATGATGTAGTGCAGAAGCTTGTCAAACAGACAACCTATGGCAAGAGTTATTATGAAATCAAAAGCCTGTCGGCCAAGAGAATTGTGTTTGCTGTTTTGTGAGTGTGTCGCAGCAGTCTGCATGACCTTTATGTGTCTAACCTCCTTCTCGGTGGTGGCATGCATTCGTATGTGGTGGAGGTGGGGGGTAACTACAAGATATGGGGTAAATTTGTAAAGCCATAACTGTAGCCATGTCAAAACATAAGTATAAGGACTCTGTTAACACATTAATTGGGCCATACCTCACAGCTGTCCAGAATTTTGCAGAATGTCCACATTTTTGCCTTATATTTTTCATCTTTTCCTCATAAAATTGTTGGTTTTCTGTCAAATCACTGAGAACTGAAGTCACCAAATAATGATGCACATTTGAGTTTCAGATGTTATACATTCAGAAAATGCCTGCTAACACAAAATCTGTTATTCTAGCAGCTTTCTAAGTTTATAAGAGCAATATTTCAAATCTGATGCTATGTTTTCACCTTTTCCCCCATTGTTTTAGACTTTGTCCAAATTTCTTTCACTCAGAGGTTGAGAGGTATGAATAGGGCAGCTTAAAAAGTTAAACAGCAATACTAGGGACACTTTCCAAAAGATCAGTGGGTATTAAATAAAATAAATAAACATTGTACAAGGACTACAGAGAGAAAAATAACTGCACATTTCATTAAACTAAGAACACGTCAGTCACTACTACATCTCAGTATCAAAACAGACTGGTGTGCAACAAAAATACCTGGGTGGAAATGCTATTCTAGTTTTACAGGACACCTGGACAACTGGCAGGTATTCCCATTCTGATCTGTAGATCATAAGAAAGATGTCCTTGCATTATATTCATTACAAATGGGGTTCCCTGAAATGACTCTGTTCAACAGGGACACCGGAAAATAATTTTTTTGGGTGGCAAAGGCCAGGGTACCTTTTTGGCTAGGCTTGTATAGGCCCTAGGGCAGATAGCCTAGTACCTACCTATGAACTTATGAAGCCTACTGTCTGGCCAGTTTACCAAAGTCTACATTACTTTAAGGTACTGTGAACATCACCTACACACCCCATTCTTAGCTTAGGGTATAAAGGTGACATTCAGGTGAACCATCCTCAGAACTTCTTTGCCGCCAGTCCGAACACTATTTTTAACCATCGTTCTGTTACCTCCATCTGTTTTTGATGTTTTTCTGTTTATTGTCTTTCCGGTGATTACTCCTGTTTACTAAAGTCCACACCATTTCAGATAAGTACCTTGTTGGGTTTTTTGTTCTTTTTTTATTGTTTTCTGCTGTTTGGGGTTAATGCCACCCAGGAAGGATAAATGCCAGTGTGGGAGACTGATTCCCCATGAAGACTGCCACAAGTGTCTTTTTTGCCAAGGTGCTGCTCACAACCATATGTCTTGTTCAATTTGTCAGGCATTTGTCCCTAAAACTCTTCATACTAGGCTTTCTTCCCTTCAATTGTATCATGAGAACCAGCATCTTAAGCTTCTTGCTAAAGACACTATGGATGGAACTTCCTGCCCCAAGAGCCAGCCGTCAGAGAAGAAGAAGATGTGCAAGGTAAGACCGGAATCTTCTGCTGTCCAGCCTCTGTCGGAAGTTTTTCCAGTGGTTATTACGAATCCGTAGGCTCACCTGGTTGTTGTCAGATTCCTCTACCACATCTGGGTTGGAGGCCAGTGAGGATCTGGCGGGCAGCACGTCCCATGAGGCTTTGCAGGTGTCCATTTTGGGCAGTCAGGGGGGAACCATGGTTGACTGTTTCTAAGGGGTGTAGAGGGGTTCCACGGTTTCTCTTTAGAGAAAAGATTCCTACTACAGTTGTGGACTGTCATCCTGAGTCTAGGCCTTCTCAGGTTTCTAGGATGGGTGTCCCCCTAAAAAAGAAACAGAAAACTAATCATGTTTCTTCTGTTCCTAGGGATCCACAAAGTCAGTGGCAGACCTTTACTCAGGGGTTGTTTAGTTCTTTACCAATGTTAAGGCCTTGGTGACAACCTCAGTCCTCACCACTAACACCAATGAGGGACATGCACATTGGGAAGATGACAAGTACACACACAATAAATTACAATATAGGGTTAAGATCTCAGCCAAGTGGTCAAGCCAAAACCTCCAAACCCTCTCTGTCCAACCAGAGCTTCATCCCTGCCCAAGTAGCTGACACACATGCACACTTTGAGATTTGATTGGTATACAAACACACAGACACTCCTGGGGAAGGCTTGTACAGGTTCACTAGCTAGGCCCCCTTCTGCCCAGACTATAAGGTAAAAATCAATGCCACCAACCACCCTTACTTATCAGGTACTATAAGGCCCTTTGCAAAAGGTGACCAATTCTACTTATTCTACAATATTACCATTATCTAAATGGTAAGCGTGACCTACAACAAAACTATTAAAGAGTGGCCTGTACAGAGTCACCAAATACATACACAAGTACTCTAAGGGCTTAAATATCTCTAAACAAACCAGCCAGAATTGAACTGTTTAAATATATTTAATAATAAATAATAAAAGAACAAGACAATATGCAATAACTCAACACAGTGACAACAGAGGTTAGAATCAAAGGAAATAATTTAAAACAACATTGTGGGATGGTCTCACATAAACACAGAAAACAGCTAAACTAATCTTACTAAGCTCCTATCTATCTCTAAGACAAATCACTGTAATCTAAGTCTTACTTACTGAGCAACATGCAGGCAGAAGTGCTGGGTGAATGTTTCTAGGTCCAAAGACAAATACAAAATGGCCAGGCTTACTCTCTGAGATAGTTCTTAAGTTACTATCAAACATTTCTGCTGGGTTATCTCAGATTACATTATTCTTTGTCACCTTTGTGTCAAAAATACTTATTTTTTTCAGAAGTTTGCCTGGAACTGGAAGTTGAAAAACAGCCAAACACATTTACATTTGAAACCTGTAATTATTTCTGTTTCCAGACAATAGAAAACCCTCTATCTCTAGATATCCTGTCTCTTTGCTGTAATAACTAACTTTATAGCACATCATAAAATTCTTTACTTTTCAACTTATTTTCTTAGAGTTTTGCAAGTTAACTCGGTATGTTCCAACTTTTACCATAAAAACATACATTTGCATAGGCATATAGTCCATGTACATTTCTGCTCTTCTCTGGCAGGGTTCACTTTGGATATAGTCTTGAAGCTCAGCACATAACATACAGTTTGACACCCACTTCTACACCAGCAGTTTAATACACACATTTTTCTTACATTTGTAAGACAAGCATACAAATCATATTACTATTCCCAAATGACATAGAATTATTTACAAAATTCCAGCTAGCTGGGGTGGCAGCCTTCACAATTCTCCACTCCTGAAAACACAAGCTAGTTTTTCAAGTGACCCTTGAGAAACGTTGCTTGATATGTTTCAGCCTATCTGCGAATACCTTACCCCATCCCCTGTCTTGAGAGCCCATCTGCATTGGCATTGCTAATCTTACTGCAGTGCTGTACAGTCATATCATAAGCTTGAAACCCTAGGCTCCACTTTAGTAACTTGGCATTTTGCTAGATGGCTCAAAGTAACCATGTTGGGGGATTGTGGTTTGTAACCACAGTGAATTTTCTTCCATACAGAAAAGGCTGAAGTTTCTGCAGTGCCCACACTATGGCTAGACATTCCTTTTCTACAGCTGCATAGCATTCCTCCCTGGGTTGGAGTCTATGACTGAGATAAACCACTAGGTGCTCTTCTCCCACTGAAGAAATCTGGCTCAGTACTGCCCCCACTCCATGATTTGAAGCATCCACTTGCACAACAAAATCTTTACTGTAATCTGGAGTGGCTATCACAGGGGGCCCTCCCAAAGCTTCTTTAACCTTCTGGAATGCCTGCTGACATGCTGAGGTCCACACTACCTTATCTGGCCTGTTTTTCCTTGTCAGGTCTGTAAGGGGAGCAGCTATGGTACTATAACTGGGGACAAATTTTCTGTAGTACCCTGCTGTCCCTAAAAATGCCCTCATCTGCTTTTGGTAACAGGTGCAGGCCATGCCTGAATGGTTTCCACTTTGGCTGGTTCTGGCCTGATCTTACCACTCCCCACTCTATGTCCCAGGTAGGAGACCTCTGCCATACCCACCTGACATTTGCTGTGCTTAATGGTCAACCCTGCCCCCTTAAGTCTGCCCAGCACCTCCCTGTCACGATGAAGGTGCTCTTGCCAGGAATGCCTGTAGATGGCAATATCATCTAGGTAAGCAAGGGCAAAATCTCCTGCTCCTGCTACAATGTAATCTATCAGCCTCTGGAAAGTCGCCGGTTGTTTTTTCATCCCAAAAAGCATCTTTGTGAACTCATACAAGCCAAAAGGAATCACAAAGGCTGACCTCTCTCTAGCATTGGGAGTCAATGGCACCTGCCAGTTACCCTTGGTAAGATCAATGATGGTAAGACACTTAGCCCCACCCATCTGCTTTAGGACTTCATCTGTCCTAGGCATGGGGTAACCATCTGACTCTGTGTGACTATTTAATTTCCTGTAGTCCACAGAGAAATTGGTGCTGCCATCCTTCTTTGGTACCAGCACCACTGGGGAGCCCCAGGGACTGCTGGACTACTGAACTACCCCTAGTTCCAGCATTTCCTGTATCTCCACCCTCAGAGTCTGTTTGACTCTCTCAGGCATCCTATAAGGGGCCTGCTTAATAGGCCTTTGGGGTCCTGTATCCACATGGTGTTACACCAGGTGGGTGCACCCTGGTTTCCCAGTGTACATGTCCTAAAACTCCTGTAACACTGATCGGATTTCTCAAACCTGGGTAAGGGATAACTGCTGGGAGATATTGCTACCCCTTCTTGTGAAGCATTAGTCCAAGCCTCACTGAGGAGATCAGTCACCAGATCTCCCTCAGACTCATAGGCTCATAGGTTCATAGGTTCATAGGTAGGTATTAGGCTATCTGCCCGAGGGCATTTATAAGCCTAGCCAGAGTGTGTCAGCTTATGCCGCCCCATTGATTAATTAACTGAACGTCTGTCAAGAAGAGCCAATGAAGTGATCCCATAGGTGTATTTTCTGTTACCCATCCACTCGTCAAGGTTTTTCTTGAAGAGTGTTAGTGAGGGGCTTTGCCTAATGTAGTTAGGAATTTTGTTCCAAAGCATGGAGAGTCTCTGTGACAGGAATATATCCCTCCAGCATGTTCTGTTTATTGTTGTGATGAGGTTTAGCTCATTAGAGCAAGTGGCTCGCAGTGACTTGGGTTTCTTTAAGTAGAGCATGTCCATCAATTCTGAGTTAGACATGGCTCTGTAAGTCAGGCAGAGATCACCTCTGAGTAAGTGATATGCAACTGAGTACAGCTGGAGTTTTTCCAGTCGGGCTGCATAGGACATATGTTTGAGGCCAGTAATCCTCTTGATGAGGTACTTTTGTGGTCTTTCTAGCTGTTGGAAGTGTCTTGTGAGGTACATCCCAAATGGGGCATTGTACTCTATGATGGGTCTGATGAGTGACAAGTAGAGGGGCACTATAACCTCTTTATTTCTACATGTGAACCCTTTAGTAATTAGATGGGTGACATAGAAGGATTTGCTAACTACTTTGGCAATATGATTGTCAAAGGAGAGATTACTATCTACCTGGGTCCCCAGATCTCTTATTACCTCTTCTGTATTAAGGGGGCTGCCATCTATGTGGTAATTCATGGGTGTTTTGTTTTTCCCAAACGGGATGACTATGCATTTTTTGGCATTTAGCTTGAGGCCATAACTTTGACACCAGGTATCCGTCTCAGTAAGGCCCTTTTGGAGAATGTCCATGTCAGCCGGACAGTCAACTACGGTTCCCAGTTTGCAGTCATCGGCAAACTTGGTTAGCCATAGTCCTCCTGTGTTTACCTGTACTTCTGTGAAGTTTATGCTGAACAGCAGGGGTCCCAGGACCGAGCCTTGTGGGACACCACTTGTGACTGGTTTAGAGCCAGACCTGGAGCCTGCTATTCTTACCGTGAGAGTTCTGTCTGTAAGCCATTTGGCAACCCATCTCATGACGTAGGGGTTTATATTCAGTCTGGTGAGTTTTTCTATAATTCCCGAGTGGGGAATGGTGTCAAAAGCCTTGGCGAGGTCAAGGTGGGCTGTGTGAGCTACCTTCCCCTCATCTATAGCCTTGGTGACTGTCTCAAAGAATTCATCCAGGTTTAGTAGGCATGATCTGCCCTTAACAAAGCGGAACTGGGTCGGGTCAAGTATTTGGATGTTCCCAATGTCTTTGTTAATGAGTTCCATGATGATGCACTGCATAGCCTTGCAGACCAGGCAAGTCAGGCTTATGGGTTGATAGTTACCAGGGTCAGTTGTGGCCCCTCCTTTGTGGAGCAGAATAATTGTTGCTGTGTGCCATTCTATGGGCACGTAGCCTGTGGAGAGGCTGAGGTTGAACAGTGTGTTTAGGTGGGGGGGTTAGTTCATTCTGTAGTTTGTGCAAGATGCAACCTGGGACACCACCTGGCCCCATTGATGCTGTGCTTTTGACTTTTGAAAGGGCTGTTTTCACCTGTGTATCTGTGATTTCCGGGACATTACACTTTTCTGGTATTGTTGTGGGCCCTTTTGGGGGTGAGAGGGGGGTGAAGTTTACACTGAATCTATCTGCCTGGATGTTGGCAATATCAGTGGGTTCAGTATATTTTGTGCTATTTTTCACTAGCTCAGAGCATATCTGCGAGTTGCCACTTAGATTCTTGACATAGCTAAAGAAGGCTTTGTGGTTATATTTTGAATCCCTGGCTATTTTTCTTTCAAAGTTAGCCTTGGAGGATTTTTTGAAGGACCTTAGTTTCTTACTGATACTGATCAGGGATGTCTTTCCTTCTTGGGATTTTTTCTGAACTAGTTTCCTCCTTCTTTTGTATAGCCTGTTTATGGCAGGGGTCCACCAGACTGGTTTCCTTCTCTTAGGGGAGTGAGTCTTGGTTTTGCTAGCGATAGCATGATCCATGCATCCTTGTAGGTGCTCATAGAGTGCATTTGTAAAGGTTCCTGCATCTTGGACAGTGTTATCCTTTAGCGTGGGGGCTGTGAAACTTACCACCTTTGTCTTAAGTAAGGTGAAGTTTGTTATAGAAGTTTTTGACTGTGGTTTCCTTGGTTGGAGGTGGTGGTGATGTGTTGTGGACATCCAGAGTGATTAGTTTATGGTCTGATCTAACCAGTGATGGGTTGACCTCCGGTGTGGAACACCTGTCGCCCATGTTGGTGATGACCAGGTCCAATATGTTTTCACCTCTGGTAGTGGAGTTTACCAGCTGATCCGGGGTATTTGAGTTGATAAATTCCAGGAAGTGCTGGACTTGGGAGTTTGTACTCGAGTAGTTTTCCCAGTTAATGGTAGGGTAATTGAAATTGCCCAATATCAGGGTGTTCGGTAGGACCTTCATGTTTTCCAGTGTCTCCAGAAAGGCGGAGTGGTGGTCCTGGGTCATGGAGGGCGATCTGTAGCAGGCCACAATTTGCAATGTAGATTTGCCTGATGTTAGTTGCACATGGATGATCTTGGAGGTATCATGCTGTGCCACTAACCTGGAGGTGTAAGTATCCTTGATGAATATGGATACACCCCCTCCTTTTGTGTTTCAGTCCATGTTCTGTGGATGAAATGTGTGGTGTGAGTTGTAGCCCGGTAGTGCTGGGGTGCTCTGTGGATCCTTGAACCAGGTTTCAGTTACTGCACAGATGTCAACATTTTCCATACCGAGAAGTGCTTTGAGCATGCGCATTTTGAGATTTAAACTCCTGGCATTGAGTAGCATAACCCTCATTTTTTTATTTGTGCTGTTTATGGAGGTGGGTTTGACTTTTGAGGCTTGCCTAAAAAAAAGGCACTATGGGGGCAGCAAGAGCCTTGACCAGTATTCAAAAGCCTAGGGGTGACAGGTGCAAGCCGTCTCTTGGGAAGCAATGAGGCTTGTCGAGCATGTCATCCCAGGCTGACAGACACTGGATCCCCTTTGAATGACACCAGAAGCTTAGCCAATTGTTGAAAATGATAATGTTTTCTTTATACTGCGGTATCATTCTTGGTGAGAGCAGGATGCTACTTGTGGTCAGGGTCATACCCGCCTGGGCTACATAATCAGAGAGCTCTTCCATGTCTCTTTTCATGTAGTCCAGGGACGTACATCTCAGGTCATTCACAACAACATGAACAATGACAGAGTCATATTTGTAATTGTTCTGGAGTGACCTGGGAGCTTGTGTTATGTGGTGGATTCTGGCTCCCGACAGGCAGCTAACAGTAACCTTCTCCTTGTCCAGCCTAGTGAGTGGGACATCAGTGTGCCTGACTATAGACTCGCCTATTACTAGTGTGTTAGGTATGTTATTTCACCTTAAGGGATGTGATTGTGCGGCACACTGCAATCCACACTGCCTCCCGATCATGGTAAGGTTTCATCATGTTAACATGGTACAATTTGTGCCCCTGCCTCCTGCCTAGCAGTTCCACCATGTAGTTAACATCACTGACCTTCCCTACCACCTTGTAGGGTCCCTCCCAGGCTGCCTGCAGCTTGCTATGTCTGACAGGAATAAGAACCATTACCTGCTGCTCTAAAGCATACTCTCTATTCCTGTCATACCAGATATTTTTCTGTTGTTGGGCTTCTGACAGGTTCTCCTGGGCCAAGCCCATGAGTTCCCTGAGCATTGTCCTGAGGTTTAGGACATATGCCACACTCATCCTCCCACTCATCTTGTATTACATCTAGAGGCCCCCCTCACCCTATGCCCATACAACAACTCAAAGGGTGAAAAAACAGTGGATTTCTGGGGAACCTCACTGTAAGCAAACAACAGATGGGGCAATATTTGTCCCATTTCCTCTTAAACTGGTCTCCAAATGCCTGTAGCATCATCTTGAGTGTAGCATTTAACCTCTCAACAAGACCATTAGTCCGGATATGGTAAGTGGTGGTCTTTAGGTGCTTCACCCCACAGTACTTCCACAGACAAGTCAGCAGGTCTGACATGAAATTGGCACCTCTGTCAGTCAGTATTTCTTTTGGGAAACCTACCCTGCTGAAAATGTCTAACAAAGCATTTGCCATCTTTTCTGCCTCAATGGAGGACAGATCCACTGCCTCAGGGAATCTGGTAGCATAATCTACTACCACTAAGATACTTTTTCCCTATGGAACATGGGGTACTTAGAGGTCCCACAATATCCATAGCTACCCTCTGAAATGGCTGCTCAATCACAGGCAAAGGCATAAAAGGAGGTTTGACATTGCCTCCTGCCTTGCCCACCTTTTGGCACTGCTCACAGGTCCTGCAGTACCCTGTTACATCTCTGGAAATCCCAGGCCAATGAAAGTTCTCCATAATACCTAATTTGGTACGTTTTATGCCAATATGACCTGCAGAGGAAATATCATGGACTATGGCTAGAAGTGCCAGATGGCATGCTCTGGGCACTACCAACTGCTGTATTCTCTCACACTCTAGCCCTCCTTCAGGGGTCCAGTCTGTGTACAGTAACCATTTGTCTCTGTATACAGACTCCCCCTTCCCTTGAGAATGAGGTGCCTCACTAGCTACCTCTCTCAGGCCTTGTAATGTAGGGTTTGAGAGCTGAACCTGTCTCAACTTTCTTTTTGTAACCCTTCCCAGCTCCCCTTCCACAGGAAGACTGGTGTCCTCTGACAGGAGTGCCTCACTGTCAGCCTGGGTACTACTGCTCACCTCTGCCCTTGCATTTACTCTGTCCAAAGGAACATCAGTACCCACAAGAAGCTGTGGCTCACCTTCAGTCTCACTGCTACGGAGTAGTTCCCTCTCTGAAGTGACTACTTTACCAGTCCTGGCTACAAGTGTGTGGTCTGACTGGCTGTCCCCCAGGCTAGCAGACCCACATGCTTGTCTCCAAGCCTGACTGCATGTAACTGCATGAACACCTGGTACTGCATTATCAAAATCATTCCCTATCAGGACATCTGCAGGGATATCCTCAAACACACCTACTTGCTGGCTTCCATTTCCAGCCTCTAAGTCAAGGTGAACCCTAGCCAAAGGTATTTGGAATGGGGTCCCTCCTAAAGCTCTGACTGGAGTGGACTGCCCAGGCAGTAGTGCTCCTCTGTAACCATTGCAGGCTTCATAATGGTTATGTCAGAGGCTGTGTCTCTCTTAGAAATGGTCTCTTTGCCATTCACTAAGATAGGATATAACCTCTAGTGGTAGTTTGCTATCATTGTTGTCTTAACTGCTGGCATTTTGTCATTCCTACTTACTGGCTCTCCCACCTTTTGTTCTCTACCTTGACTCTGTGAGCATCTATATGCTACATGGCCCCACTGGTTGCATTTAAAAAATGTAACCCTTGGTCCTGGACATGTACCTGAACTAGTGGCTTCTCCTGCTACTGTCAGATTCTGTTGGACCAGTCTGCGCTGCTCTCCATGAGCTCCCTTAACCCCATGAGCAGCACTGGATGTCCCTTTCATGTGCAGAGATACCCTGCATGCTAAGTATAGGTCTCTCTTCTTCCCCAACTGTCAGCCTGGGTACTACTGCTCACCTCTGCCCTTGCATTTACTCTGTCCAAGGGAACATCAGTACTCACAAGAACCTGTGGCTCACCATCAGTCTCACTGCCACATGACAACTCCCTCTTTGAAGTAACCACTTCACCAGTCCTGGCTACAAGTGTGTGGTCTGACTGGCTGTCCCCCAGGCTAGCAGACCCACATGCTTGTCTCCAAGCCTGACTGTATGTAACTGCATGAACACCTGGTACTGCATTATCAAAATCATTCCCTATCAGGACATCTGCAGGGATATCCTCAAACACACCTACTTGCTGGCTTCCGTTTCCAGCCTCTAAGTCAAGGTGAACCCTAGCCAAAGGTATTTGGAATGGGGTCCCTCCTAAAGCTCTGACTGGAGTGGATTGCCCAGGCAGTAGTGCTCCTCTGTAACCATTGCAGGCTTCACAATGGTTATGTCAGAGGCTGTGTCTCTCTTAGCAATGGTCTCTTTGCCATTCACTAAGATAGGATATAACCTCTAGTGGTAGTTTGCTATCATTGTTGTCTTAACTGCTGGCATTTTGTCATTCCTACTTACTGGCTCTCCCACCTTTTGTTCCCCACCTTAACTCTGTGAGCATCTATATGCTACATGGCCCTACTGGTTGCATTTAAAAAATGTAACCCTGGGTCCTGGACATGTACCTGAACTAGTGGCTTCTCCTGCTACTGTCAGATTCTGTTGGACCAGTCTGCGCTGCTCTCCATGAGCTCCCTTAACCCCATGAGCAGCACTGGATGTCCCTTTCATGTGCAGAGATACCCTGCTTGCTAAGTATAGGTCTCTCTTCTTCCCCAACTCATCTACAGTCTATCAGCTAACCAGATTCTCATGTCCTCAGGCAATGTGCTAAGGGCTTGTTCCCTCACCAAAATGTCTGCCAGCCCTTGAAAAGTGGTGACCTGACATCCACTCACCCTCCTATGAAAATAACTGCCTAGTTCAGCAACATATTCACACACATTTTCATCTGCCTTTTGTCTATGCTCACAAAACCTTTTCCTATAAGCTTCAGGTATTAACTTAAAACATTATAGCAAACAATTCTTTACAACATTATAATTTAAGCAGTCATTATCAGACAATTTGGAAAGAACAGTTACAGCTTTACCATGGAGTAAGGGGATCAGGAACTGTACCCAGAGCCCTTGGTCAACATCATACTGTTTACATACCCTCTCAAACATATGAACAAAACTACCAAAATTATCCCCCTCTGTAAACTGTGGAAGACATTTACTGACCTTTATTGCTTCTGGGGTTCAGTTACTCCCTTCCACATTACCTCCATGACTCTGGCAAAGAGTCAGCATCTTCTTTTCATGTTGTCTCTGCCTCTCCTTTCCTTTAGCTTCCAGGCATAGCAGTTTCTCATTTTCCTCAGTCTCTAGACACCTCAGTCTCTCTGCTGCCTTTATTTCCAAATGCTTGGCCTCTAGCTCAAGTCTCTTCAACTCCAGTCAGATTTTTAAATCCTCTGTGGAAAGGTTGAGCTGTCCATTTTCTGAGAGGTGTACATCTCCAAGATCAGTCTGATTATCCTCCTGGTTGCTAGTCTCTGATGCAGCTGTGACTAAAGCTGCAATCATGTCTGCCTTAGTCAGGTTGGCATGCACCATTCCTTTAGCCTGGCACATCTCAGCCAACTGGCTCCTTGTCAGCTTGCCATACTCCTCTGCTGACATGCTGTCTGCTCTCCCTGACTAACTAAGCTAACAAAAAATAAATAAATAAAACAATTGAGATATGAACTTATAATGTTCACTGCATGGCTGATTAAGAGTACAAGCACCTTCAGTGATCACTGTACACAGGCTACAGGAAGTCAATATCCACTCCACTACAAACCAATTAATATGTGATGTGGCAATCTCACCACTATTAACCAATTGATATGTAATGCGGCTATTCCACCACTGCCAAACAATTAATATGTGATGTGGCTATCCCACCACTGCCAAACAATTAATATGTGATGCCTATGCACTGGTCCAGTAATCATGGAGCCTCAGTCATCACCACTAACACAAGTGAGGGACATGCACATTGGAAGGATGATAAGTACACACACACAGTAAAGTATAATTTCCCTTAAGAGCACACAGAGACCACAGTCAGTCTGTGGCTGTTTCTCCCTCTCTCTCCAGATCCCCAGTAAGACTCCCCACTGGCACAGCTAGCTGTAGGGCTAAGATATTAGCTGAGTGGTCAAGTCAAAACCTCCAGCACCCACTCTGTCCAACAAGTGTTTCATGTCCTTGCAAAAGTACTGTAGCTGACACACACACACTTTGAGATTTGATTTACATACAAACACAGATCCTCCTGGGGAAGGCTAGCATGGGTTCACTAGCTAGCCCCCTTCTGCCCAGACTATAAGTTAGAAATTACTGTCACCAACGACCCTTAGTTATCAGCTACTATAAGGCCCTTCCCAAAGGGTGACCAGTTCTACTGTGCAATGTTACTATTATCCAAATGGTAAGCTATTTAAGAGTGGCCTGTACAGTGTCACCAAATACATATGCAAGTACGCTAAGAGCTTAAATATCTCTAAACAAATCAGCCACAATCGAAAAGTTTAAATATATTTAATAATAAATAATAAAAGAACAAGACAATATGCAATAATTCAACACAGTGACAACAGAGGTCAGAATCAGAGGACATATTTTAAAACAACATTGCAGGACAGTCTCACGTAAATACAGAAAACATCTAAACTAATCTTACTAAGTTCATATCTATCTCTAAGAGAAATCACTGTAGAGCAACATGCAGGCTGAAGTGCTGGGTGAATGTTTCTATGTCCAAAGACAAATACAAAATGCCCAGACTCACTTTCTGAGATAGTTCTTAAGTTACTGTCAAACATTTCTGCTGGGTTATCTCAGATTACATCATTCTTTGTCACTTCTGTGTCAAAAATACTTATTTTTCAGAAGTTTGCCTGGAACTAGATGTCATAAAACAGCCAAACACTTTTACATTTGAAACCTGTAATTATTTCTGTGTCCCGATAAAAGAAAATCCTCTGTCTCTTAATTATTTCTGTTTCCCGACAACAGAAAAGCCTCTGTCTCAAGACATCATGTCTCTTAGCTGTATTAACTAACTTTATAGCACATCATAAACTCTTTACTTTTCAACTTATTTTCTTAGAGTTTTACAAGTTAATGCTGTATGCTCCAACTACTACCATGAAACTTGTGTTTCTTCCTACTTTATTTTGCTTTTGCGTCATCTTAAAAGTAATCAATTGTATTTATTACTGCTTGGTGTAACTCATTCTAAGCCACTTAGTTTAAACACTTGGGCTTCAGACCAGTTGTTTTACATTAAGAGGGTTTGTGGTCTGCACTATAGTGGCAGAACAGGTAGCTTACATCCTTCTAAGTTGGGAACTGCTGATTGAGGGCTCAGTGTCTGTTATTCTAAAAGTGTATTAATTCTGGTTTAAGCACTTGTGCTTTCAGGCCAGTTATTTTACATTAAGAGGGTTCGTGGTCTGCACTCTTGTGGGAGGAGAGGCTGGACTCTGCCCTTCTGAGCTGGGAATTTCTGGTTAAAGGCTTATAGTGCATGCATATCTGAACTGCTTCTTACTGAAACTGGTACACCTTGTTTGCAGTAGCATAGACTAGATCCAGGCCTGCTGAATCTAGCTTTGTTTGTATAACTTGAGCACTAATCCAGGCATTCTTTAAAGTATTCAATTGTATTTATTACTGCTTGGTAGTAACTTGATTAAAGTGTAGCTATCATTCTAAGTCTTTTGGATTAAGCACTTGGGCTTCAGACCAGTTGTTTTACATTAGGAAGGTTTGTGGCATGCACTGTGGTGGCAGGACAGGTAGCTTTCATCCTTCTAAGTTGGGAACTGCTGATTGAGAGCTCAGTGTCTGTTATTCTTAAAGTGTATTAGTTCTGGTTTAAGCACTTGGGCTTTAGGCCAGTTATTTTACATTAAGAAGGTTCGTGGTCTGCACTCCTGTGGGAGGAGAGGCTGGACTCTGCCCTTCTGAGCTGGGAATTTCTGGTTAAAGGTTTATAGTGCCTGCATATTTGAACTGTTTCTTACTGAAATTGGTACACCTTGTTTGCTGTAGCATAGACTAGATCCAGGCCTGCTGAATCTAGATTTGTTTGTATAACTTGAGCACTAATCCAGGCATTCTTTAAAGTATTCAATTGTATTTATTACTGCTTGGTAGTAACTTGATTAAAGTGTAGCTATCATTCTAAGTATTTTGGATTAAGCACTTGGGCTTCAGACCAGTTGTTTTACATTAGGAAGGTTTGTGGCATGCACTGTGGTGGCAGGACAGGTAGCTTTCATCCTTCTAAGTTGGGAACTGCTGATTGAGAGCTCAGTGTCTGTCATTCTTAAAGTGTATTAGTTCTGGTTTAAGCACTTGGGCTTCAGGCCAGTTATTTTACATTAAGAAGGTTCGTGGTCTGCACTCCTGTGGGAGGAGAGGCTGGACTCTGCCCTTCTGAGCTGGGAATTTCTGGTTAAAGGTTTATAGTGCCTGCATATTTGAACTGTTTCTTACTGAAATTGGTACACCTTGTTTGCTGTAGCATAGACTAGATCCAGGCCTGCTGAATCTAGCTTTGTTTGTATGCTTGTTGTTTGTTTGCTTGTTATTTCCCTGGAACGCTAATTCCACCTAAAACACGGCTTCTTAGCACTTCTGTGGATCCCTAGTGATATCTGCATTGCTTACTGTACTTATTTCCTTATTTCACTTGAAAGAAAGTTACTGTTTATCGTTTTTGCATTTAAGTTACCTGTAACACATTGCACTTAAGTTACCTGGCAATTGCTCACTAAAGCAATTATATAAGTCAGCACTAAAAATTAAAAGCACTACACCCTCATAAACTCCCCTTGAGTACCTTGTTCCCCATTGGCCCTTGTTTTCAATTATAAAGGAATTCCCAATATTATTCTAGCATATCCAAAGGTCAGTTGTCAATCTCCTCTCCGATCCAGCTGGTGAATCTGGGAATCTTGAGGCAATGTTACAACTGCCTCATGTACAAAGACAACCCTCTCCTCCTCCCAACAAATTCCAACACATGTGAGAGATGCAACCATATAGCCAAACTGGAGGCTAAGCTCTCTCAACTCAGCACTGGTATAACCAGTCAGGAGGAGAAGGAAACTACACTCACTACAATTCCAATCTCACATAGACCTACCATGACAGCAAACCAAACACATACTCACACAAAAACATACTCGAAGGCTCTAAATAAAGATCTGCCTAAGCAACAGAGACCTCCAAAGCAGACACCCAAGCAACCGCTACCCCAAAACAAAACACGTGCAACACATATCTCACAAAGCCAGTGTACTGAGCAGTCACAGCCCTTAAGGCTAAACAACACACCTGATACACTTGTAATAGGTGACTCTATCGTCAGGCACACTGACGTCCCGCTCACCAGGCTGAACAAGGAGAAGGTCACCGTGAGCAGCCTGTCGGGCGCTAGGATCCGCTACATAACATAAGCATTCAGGTCACTCCAAGGCAAGTACAAATATGACTCAGTCATTGTCCATGCTGGTGTGAATGACCCGAGACGTACCTCCCTGGACTACATGAAAAGAGACATAGAGGAGCTCTCTGAACATGTAGCCCAGGCCGGTATGACCCTGACCTTGAGTAGCATCTTACCCTCACCAAGAATGATGCCACAATATGAAGACAAGATGATCAATTTCAACAATTGGCTTAAGCATTGGTGTCATTCAAAGGGGATCCAATGCCTGTCAGCCTGGGATGACATGCTCGACAAGCCAAGATTCTTCACTAGGGATGGCTTGCACCTGTAACCCCTGGGCTTTTGGATATTGGCAAAGGCTCTTGCTACCCCCATAGTGGCTTTTTTAGGCAAGGCTCAAAAGACAAACCCACCTCCATAGGTATCACAAGGGATAAGAAACTAAGAGTAATGCTACTCAACACCAGAAGTCTAAACCTCAAGATTCATGCACTCGAAACTCTCCTTAGCATGGAGAACATCGATATCTGTGCAGTAACAGAAAACTGGTTCAGGGCTCCCGAGAGCACCCCAGCACTACCAGGTTATCCCTCATACCATGCTTTTTGGCCCCAAAACTTGGACCGAACCACAAAAGGAGGGGGAGTATCGATATTCATCAAAGATACCCACACCTCCAGGTTGGTGGCAAAGCACGAAGCATCAGAGACTATCCATGTGCAACTAACAGTGGGTAAAACTGCCTTCCAGTTTATAGCCTGCTACAGACCACCCTCCCAAACCCAGGAACCCCACTCGGCCTTCCTGAGAAAACTGGAAAATATGAAGGTCTCTCCAAACACCATTATATTGGGTGACTTCAACTACCCAAACATAGACTGGGAGCATTACTCTAGCTCCAACACCCTAGCCCAAAGGTTCCTAGAATTCATAAACTCAAATGCTATGGAACAACTTGTTACCACTCCCACAAGAGGGAAAAACATACTGGACCTGATCATCACCAACATGGGGACTCTATGCTCCAGACCAGAAGTGTATCCCTCACTGGTAAGATCAGACCATAAACTAATCTCACTGGATATTCACATCCCGACCCCACCCCCTGCCCAGAAAACCACAGTGAAAAACTTCTCTAAAGCAAATTTCACACTCCTCAAAACTGAGGTGGGATCCTTCAAAGCCCCCGGGCCTGTGGAAAATACGGCCCAGACTGCCGAATCCCTTATAAATGCATTCTATGAACACCTTCAGGAATGCATGGATCATGCAATCCCAAATAAAACCAAGACCCAATCCTCCAAAGGCAGACGTCCTGTCTGGTGGACCCCAGCCATAAACAAACTATACAATAGAAGGAGGAAGCTACTACATGATAGAGCAAAATCCCAAAAAGGGAAGGCATCTCTGATCAGTATTAGCAAAAAACTAAGGGCACTCATAAAATCATCTAAGGCCAGCTTCGAGAGAAAAATTGCACAGGACACTAAGGATAATCACAAGGCTTCCTTTAGTTATGTTAGGAACCTGGGTGGGAATTCCCAGATATGCTCAGAATTAGTCCAAAATGACAAAAAATACACCGAACCCAGAGACATTGCCAACATCCTAGCTGACAGGTTCAGCACAAGCTTCTCCCCCTTCCCCACCAAAAGGGCAAATATCTATCCCAGCAGAGTGCTGCCCCCCTGACATCTCAGATGCTCAGGTAAGAGCTGCCCTCTCCAAAGCAAAAAACACAGCATCAATGGGACCAGATGGTGTCCCGGGCTGCGTCCTACATGAATTCCAAGAAGAGCTAAACCCAAACATAAAACTACTGTTCAATTTCAGCCTTACTACAGGATATGTACCCAAAGAGTGGCGTACAGCAACAGTGGTCCCTCTCCACAAAGGTGGTACCTCAACGGACCCTGGAAACTATCACCCCATAAGCCTGACTAGCTTGGTCTGCAAAGCTATGGAAAGGATCATCATGGACCTTATAAATAAAGATATTGGGGACCTACAGACACTGGATCCTATCCAGTTCGGCTTTGTTAAGGGCAGATCCTGCCTCTTAAACCTGGTTGACTTCTTTGAAACAGTCACCAAGGCCACTGACGAAGGGAAGGTGGTCCACACAGCCTACCTGGACCTCACAAAAGCCTTCGATACAATACCCCACTCGGGCATTATAGATAAGCTCACCAGCTTAAATATAAACCCCTATGTCACTAGATGGGTTGCAAACTGGCTCAAGGACAGAACCCACATGGTTAGAATTGCTGGAGCCATGTCAGACTCCAAACCAGTTACAAGTGGCGTCCCACAAGGCTCAGTCCTGGGACCTCTCTTGTTCGGTATATATTTCTCGGAGGTACAGGCCAACACGGAAGGATTGTGGCTGACCAAGTTCACAGATGACTGCAAACTGGGTGCCATAATCAACTCTCCAGCAGACACAAGCATCCTCCAAAAGGGCCTCATAGAAACAGACAACTGGTGCCAGAGCCATGGCCTCAAGCTAAATGCCAAAAAGTGTATAGTCATCCCCTTTGGCAAAAACAAAGTGCCCACAAATTACCACATAGGTAGTAATCCATTAAGTACAGAAGAAGTAATTAGGGACCTGGGGACCCAAGTTGATAGCAATCTCTCATCTGACAACCATGTGGCCAAAGTGGTTAGAAAAACATTTTATATAGCCCACCTAATCATGAAGGGATTCACATCTAGATTAGGGGAGGTCATCATGCCTCTTTACTCATCCCTCATCAGGCCCATAATCGAGTACAATGCCCCTTTTGGGATGTATCTTACCAAACACCTGCAGCAACTGGAAAGACCCCAAAAGTACCTCACCAAAAGGATCAAAGGGCTCAAACAGATGCCATATGCTGCCTGGTTAAAGAAACTCCAGCTCTACTCAGTGGCATACCTCCTGCTAAGAGGTGACCTGTGCCTGATGTATAAAGCCATGTCCAACCCGGAATTAAGGGACATGCTGCACCTCAAAAAATTCAAATCCCATCGAGCTACACGCTCGAGAGACTTGAACCTCAGCACTGAAATAAATAGGACATGCTGGAGGGACAGATTCATAACCCAGAGGCTCCCTTCACTCTGGAATAAAATCCCAGTCCAGGTTAGGCAGAGTCCCTCATTGACTCTCTTCAAGAGGAATCTTGATGAGTGGATGGAAGATTGTAGGTTTACCCTGGGTATCACTTCTGTGTCACTGTTAGACAGAGGCACAGTATACTAACCTCGAAAAACGGCATAGCAAAATTTATTTAAAATGGGTGGTGAAAGCCAAACATACTCTGGCTAGGCTTATAAATGCCCTAGGGCAGATAGCCTAGTATGAACCTATGAACCTATGAAAACATACATTTGCATAGTTATATAGTACATGTACATTTCTGCTCTTCTCCAGCAAAGTACACTGTGGTTACATTTTTAAAGCTCAGCACATAACATACAGTTTAACACTCACTTCTGCACCAGCAGTTTAATACACACATAACATATAGTTTTCTTACATTTGTATGACAAGCATACAAATTATATTACTATTCCCAAATGACATAGAATTATTTACAAAATTCCAGCTACCTGGGCAGGCAGCCTTCATAGCCTCCTCAAGGGGTTTTGGTTCCTGCTCCTCCTTGGTCCTGTTCTTCCCCTTAAAGCCCAGAGTATTGAATTCTTCTGAGGAAGAGTTGTATTCTGATGATGAGTCCCTTACATATTCTACCCAGATTCCTTCTCCTTTAGACTATGGGTCTGAGGAGAAGGACTCTCATACTCTAGATAATCCTTCTGAGGACATTTCCTTTGGGGACACAATCTCTAGGATGATGGAATGTTTTAAGTGGGATTGTGCTCAGGTCTCTGATATCCATAAGAGGTACTATTAGTTACTGCAGATGGAATTTCCTAAACCTGTGGCCATTACTCCTGTCTTGGCTGTTTAATTGGATGTTTTTTCCAATGCCTTTAAAGCGCCGGATTCTCTGCCCCCTGCTCCCAAGAAGTGTGACATGTTTTATAGGGTTCCTGAGGATTGTTCCTTTTGTTTAAATGTCATTCTGCTGACCCCTGTGTGGTGTCTGTAGCCTCTGATAAGCCCTCTCAATTGTTTCCTTCGTCCAAGGAAGGGCAAGGGCAAGTAGAACCATGGACAGGCTGGGTAATAAGGTTTATACTTTTGCTACCCTAGCTTGTAAAGCTATTAATTATCAGATCCGTATCTCTAGGTATGTCTTGGCTCTTCTTTCTCAGGCTTGTCAGATTCTTTCTGAATTTCCTGCTTTTTCCTTGCTTGGGACTTCCTTTCAGGTAGTTTGATAGTCTATCAAATGTAGTTATGATGCAGCAGGTGCCTCTTCTAGGGCTGCTGCTTTTGGTTCATTTCTAAGGAAGTATTCTTGGCTTAGGCTTCAATCTTTGCCCGATGATATTAAGGCTAAGTTGATGGATGCTCCTCTGGATAATATACTTTTGTTTGGTGAAGCAGCTGCTGGTTTATTTAAGTCTCTTCAGGACAAAGGGAAGGTTTTACAGGATTAAGCATGTCTTTGTTTCTCCTGTGTCTAAATGTCAGGGAAGCTACCCTTCTAAGCCAGCCTTTGTTTGTAGGCAATCTATCCCTCCTTCTAAAGGTAAAAAGGGTAGTAAACAGACTCCTCCTGCTAAGGCCAGTCATACTGCAGGGATTCTTAAGTCTTCCTTTCCTGACAAACCAGGTGCTCTGTGACAATCCACCTGTTTCCAGCCACATTCCTCTTTCTCTTCACCTTTCTCTTTCCCTTCCGGTTTGGCTCTGAATCACCCAGGATTCTTGGGCTGTGTCAATCATTTGGCAGGGGTAATTCATGGTCTGGTTTACCCACCCTTCTTTTATGGGAATTCCTCATACTCCTCCGGAACAGCTTCCTTTTTTTCCCAGAGGTTCTTTGAGACCTCTTGCCTCAGTGTACTATTCAAGAGGTGCCTGTGTCCCAAAGGGGTTCAAGAATGTTTCTGGTGCCCAGAAAAGAAGGTACCTGGAGACCTATTCTAGACCTCTCCCATCTAAACACTTTTCTGAAGGTGCCTTCCTTTCAGATGTTGTTCCTTCAGTCTCTTTTTCCTCTCTAGCTCCCTCAGACCTTTCTGGTGTCTCTGGACCTCAAGGATGCTTATCTTACTATTCCAATCCACCCTCTTTTCAGGAGATTTTTTTTCATTTCGCTGTTGCTTTCTGGCATTTTCAGTTTTGTGCTTTGCCCTTTGGCCTTTCTACTGCCCCAAAGGTGTTCACCAAATACCTCGCTCCTGTGATTGCCTTTTGCAGGCTTCAATTGGTCCAGATCCTTCCTTATTTGGATGACCTGCTGATTCAAGCATCCTCTCCAGAGGTTCTTTTGCAAAATATTAATTTTAGCATTTCTCTTCTTCAGAGCCTGGGGTTCACAATAAACTTCAAAAAGTCTTCCTTGACTCCTTCTCAAGATCATGTCTTTCTGGGCTGCAGGATTCAAATGGTGCGAGTGCTGGCATCCCTTCATCCTCCAATGGCATTAACTCTCATTTCTTTCTTTCAAACTATTTTCCCCTTCTCTTGGCCTCCATTACAGCCAGGGAGTTTCTGAGAGCTCTGGGGTTCTTGGCTTCCACCATTCTGATGCTCCCTCTGGATAATTTCCACATGAGGAAGTTCCAGTGATTTCTGAAGTTGGTGTGACTTCAGCATGTACATCCTCTAGACTTTCCTGTTCCTCTTCTCCTGTGTCTCAAGAAAGAACTTATGTGGTGGATTCAGCAGTTGTCTCTGAATCCAGGGTTCCTTTTTCAACCTGCTCTTCCCTCTCAGGATCAGTTCACAAATGCTTCAGATGTGGAATGGGGAACAAAGTTGAGCTCCCTGAGGGTTCAGGAAGTGTGGTCACCTCGTCAGCAGAAGGAGCACATCAATGTCAAAGAGATGAGGGCTTTTATGCTGGCTCTTCACACCTTTCATCCTCTCTTCTCTCCATGGCCTCTCAAGGTATTCACATACAGTACCACAGACATGTAGTATATATCAGCAAAAAGTACGAAATCTTACCGTCTTTGTCAGCTGGCACTTCTGGTATGGGAACTGGATGTCCAATTTCAACTGACTCTTCAGGCAGTTTATATTCCTTCAGATCAGAACATTTTGTCAGACAATCTGAGCAGGTCCTTCACTCAATCCCACAAATGGATGCTTCACAGGGATGTGTTTCTGGACATTGTTCACCAGTGGGGTACTCCTCAAGTAGATCTCTTTGCCTCACCTCTGAACAGACAACTTCCTCTGTTTTGTGCCAGAGTCCCAGGTTCTCTGATATGGAAGGTGGACGTCCTCTCAATTTCCTGGAAGGAGATGTTTCTTTATGTGTTCCCTCCCCTTCCTCTCATTCTGAGAATCCTGTTCGAGATTCAGCAAGATGCTCCCAAAATCTTGTTGGTGATTCCCTTTTGGCCATGACAGCACTGGTTCCCTCTACATCTGCATCTAGCCAAGGGCAATCATCACAAGATTCCTCACAGGGTGGATCTTCTCACACAAGACAAGGGGTCCCTCATCTATCCCCACCTGCCCATGCTTCAACTGACACTGTGGGTTAAAGGGTTTTGATCCCTCATAGACACCTTTTTTCTGAGGACATGCTGCAGGTCCTGCAAAAGGCCAGGAAACCTACTACTTATAAATCCTACTTGTCTAAATGGAAGAGGTTTTGTATTTGGTATATTTCTCATGACCTGGACCCACTTTCTGTGGATGTTCCTTTGGTTCTCTTATTTGTGTGAGTTGCTCAGTGCTGGTTTGGCCTATTCTTCTATTACGGTCCACTTATCAGCTCTTTCTGCTTGTCTGCTTTATCTTCCCTGTTAGCTTCTAGATTTCAGGCTAAGCAATTTCTTAATGGGGTCCTTAATATTAGACCTTCCGGGAAGTCTGTTCCTCCTCCTCCCCGGGATCTTAATTTCATTCTAGAAAAATTGCCTCAGGCTCCTTTTGAGCCTGCTGTTTCACTTCCTTGCAACACCGTTCTTGGAAGACAGTTCTTTTGTTAGTTCTTACTTCTGCCAGATGGGTGTCTGAGTTGCAACCCTTAGGGCTTGTCCATCTTTTTTGAAATGACATGAGGACAGGGTGTCCTTCCGTATTAATCCTTCTTTAATGCCCAAGGTGGTTAATGAGTTGTCACTTAATCAGTCTATTTATTTGCCTACTTTTTTGCCCTCTCCACACTCAGACAGTGAGAGGGTGCTGCTTACCTTAGATGTGCATAGACAGCTCAGATTTTATTTGGATAAAACTAAAGCTATCAGAAAATCTGACCAGTTATTTGTT
This sequence comes from Protopterus annectens, assembly GCF_019279795.1. NCBI lineage: Eukaryota > Metazoa > Chordata > Ceratodontiformes > Protopteridae > Protopterus > Protopterus annectens. The sequence goes on along the minus strand of NC_056739.1, from coordinate 1,778,688,032 downwards.
TCCTTTCATCCTAGGTCTAGGTTTGGCTGTTTCCAAGCAAACTATTTCCACTTGGATTTCAAAAGCTATTTCCTTTTGTTATACTTTTCAGGGTGAGAGCCTTCCGTCATCTGCAAAGACTCATTCTACTAGATCTGTGGCTTCTTCTGGTGCTTTCTTCAAAGGCTTAGCCACTAATTCTGTTCTTGAAGCTGCTACCTGGCCTTCTGTGCATACCCTTACCAAACATTACCAGTTGGATGGCATCTCCAGATCTGGGGCTGGGTTTTGCCGATGCCATTCTTCATAGCTTCTTGGAGGGTTCTGCTGTTGCTTTCTCCTCCCAAGTTTCCTCTTGACCTTTGACACTCTCCAGTTTGAAATGAATACTACAGGGGTGAATGTAAGGACACAGTAAGTTGTGTAAAATCGTACCATAACAGTAGATGTCCTTGCCTTCACCAGTGCAGTATACACTCCCTCGCTCCTCCTACCCTTTCTTCCTTCCTTGATGTGCAGATTCTCGTTGGTTTTCCTTGGACTGCTCTTCCTGCTGGGGCAATCAGTTTTGAGGATGGTATGTCTGAACTTCACCTTTATGCCCTACGCTACACAAGGAGTGTGTAGGTGACGTTCAGCATACCTGAAAGCAACCATAGACTTTGGTAAACTGGTCAGACAGTGGGCTTCACAGCAGGGAATCTGAATTGTAAGGAATACTGCAGCGGTGAAGGCAAGGACATCTACTGTCATGGTAAGATTTTACAGAACTGTACTATTTCTTCAAAACTGCAGTGGTGGTGCTGCGGTAGCGTTGTTGCCTCACAGTAAGATGTTGTCCTGTTCGATTCTCAGCTAGAGCGTGTTCTGTGTGGAGATATGCATGAATGGGTGTACCTTCGTTGAAGGTTGTGCATCAGGGCTGGCAACTCGGCATGTAAAAATCCACTGCCAATCATTAGCGGACTGGAGTTCCACTGTGCCGACACCTAACCGGGAAAAGCCGAAAGGCACAACAGCTATTTCTTCAAAAAAGACTGAGCTAACTCTAAAACCCAGCCCTGCAGGCCTGTATATTACAATAAATAAATATTTTAAATGTTTGTACGGCATTAACAGAGAACACCAAGACCGGATTTAAAATGTTAAGACAGCAGTGCGCATGTGCAAAATTACAGTCCTGACATAACATTATGAATGTCACGAAAAACACTAGTTCAGTCCAGTGTTCCTCAGTTATCATGCAACTTTCTTCATTTGTAAGAGCAATATCTGATGTTGTAAATCTTTGTTTATTCATTACCATTAGGACTTCCGTTCCATCCTCAGAACCGATACGGCCTTTTCCTAGCTCACACCAGCCAAAAACTCTCAGCTAAGACCTACCCACAATGCCCCTCTCTTAGTTACTCCAAATCTCGTTTGCCGCGTTCCTTGTCAGACGTGCTAGCCATCTCTCTCAAAGATAAGTAGAAAATTGTGATTTTTAATACAGTTTCTCCTCAAAATTTCTTATTTTTTAGCCAATTTAACTTTTTATAACTGTCGCTTATAACCTACTTCTATTCCCTACCCTTTACCTCGGTAATCACGTTTCTACCATTGTTGGTACTGTCCCCCTCTCCTGCCTTTGGTAGGTCCTTCCTTAACATTTGTGGTATTTTTTAAATACCATCGTTGGTATTCTCTCACTTTTTCTCTCCCTTCTTTTGTTTTTTGTATTAGGATAGCCTTGTTGCCTTACTATGTCAGACAAAGCTAAGTTGGGGTTTAAACAGTGTGACAAGTGTGGGCGTAAGATGCCCAACTCAGACAGACACGCTCATTGTGTCTACTGTTTGGGCATGGACCATATTAAAGCTGACTGTGACATTTGTCCTAGTTTTAGTAATCATACACTAGCAGAATGTAAAAATAAGCTTATTTTAAAAGGTTTGATTAAGACACCTTTTTCGGAGGCTTTATCTGGGTTGAAGGTCTCACCCAATCCAAAGACCAAAAAAATAAGGAAAAACGAAGTCATGAGACATAATGCTTGGATGCGGTTGTGTGACTTCGCAAACCCCTTTAAGTCTTCCTTCGTCAATCCACCTGTTGAAGAATCTGCACTTTTTGGACCTAAAGTACGAGACACACTTGCACGAAGTGAGAAATATGGAAAGACCTTGTCTGCTGTGGGCATATGCTTTTCCAACCCCCAGAGGTCCTACTCCAGGAACAAGAAGGGAGGAAAAATGTGGTTCAAGAAATCCCTGGGATCTTTTCGTGACACTCGTGGTGAGCAATCCCCCCTGGCAGAGGGGGCAACTCATCTGGAAGATGCCCCTTTCGGGGTAGAGGGGGTCCACATAACCAGGGCGCTACAGATTCTTTCTATGGCAGACCCTACCAGAACTCCTAAGCAGCAGCCCGATTGCTTTCCTTTGGAGCAGTCGGGAGTCATTTCTCTCTGCACCTACCAGCCTGGCAACTTATTACTGTCGATGTTTGGGTGCAGAGAAAAATATCCACAGGCTACCAAATATCATTCGATTTAACTCCCAGACTGTCAAATGAATCCCCGATGTACCACTCAATCAGTGGGGATTACCAGCCTTAGAAATAGAAAAGCTGCTGAGAAAAAGAATTATCCAACCAGTCCCACCAGACCAGACAGGATCCAGGTTTTACTCGAGGTTCTTTTTAGTGCCAAAAAAGACAGGGGACTGGAGACCAATCCTGGATCACAGCCTATTGAACAAATTTATCAAACCTCAAAAATTCCAGATGGTCACGGTACAGTCCATTCTTCCCATCCTAGGGAGGGACAACTGGATATGCTCTATAGACTTCCAGGACATGTTCTACCACATAAAGATGGATCATCACTCCTGGAGGTTTCTCCTCTTCCGGCTGGGAGTCAATCACTACTAGTTCAGAGCACTGCCATTCGGTCTCTCAACAGCCCCCCCCCCCGAGTGTTCACCAAATGTATGGCAGTTGTGGTAGCTCATCTTTGACTACAAGGATTCCAGGTGTTTCCGTATCTAGACGATTGGCTCCTTACCACTCTGACCAGGAATGTCTTAGTCTGCAGCCTCTCTTACACTCAAGGTCTCGCTCTCCACTTGGGAATTACAATCAACAAGGGCAAATCACAAATGTCCCCAGCAAAGACACTGGAATTTATTGGGGCAGTCTTCGACACAACATCCTGTCAAGCTTCTCTCCCCCCTCACAGGCTTTCTAAAATAAGACAGCAAATCAAAGACCTTCTTCCTCAGACCTATGTACTGGCATGCCTTGTACTGCAACTCTTAGGCTCCATGGTGGCTGCCATTACGTTAGTACCACTGGCGAGGTAGCACATGAGAATCCTGCAGTGGCTCCATTTCTGCACAATGGTCATTTTTAACTCACCCACTCGACCACATGATACATCTTACAAACCACTGCAAGGAAGAAATGCTATGGTGGATGAAGCCACAAACGCATCTTTGGTGCCGACCATTCTGTCTTCCCCAGCCCACGGCCACTGTGACCATGGATGCTTGGGGGGGCATTTCCAGGGAAAGATGGTCCAAGGCACCTGGTCCCCCATGGAGGCCAATTTGCACATAAATGTCCTGGAACTCAGGGCAGTTCTCTTAGCGTTGCAAGCGTTCCATGCATCACTCCCTTTTGGGACCATTGCAGTTCAGTCAGACAACATGTCAGTTGTCTGGTATATCAACAAGCAAGGCAGAACAAGGTCTTACCCCCTGTGTCGGGAAGTCATGAGGATTTGGCACTGGGTGATAGCTTCCAACCTCTTTCTTATAGCAATGCACATTCCAATGGAGTTCCAACCTTATTGCAGACAATCTGAGCAGGAATATCCGGATGCCTCACGAGTGGTCCCTCAACCCTGTAACAGCAAATCAGATCTTCCAACACTGGGGCAAGCCTTGCTGTGATCTGTTTGCTTTCCCCTGAAACAACAAATGCAAAAGTTACTTTTCCCTAATCCCTGCTCAGGAAGAACCCCCGAGGGATGCTCTAATGCACAATTGGCCCCAGGTCTTCTGTATGCCTTTCCCCATTTCCCCTCATTCCAAAATTTGAGAAGTAAAGTGATCCTCATTGCCCCCTATTGCCCCGTCAAGTCTGGTACCCGTTTCTATGGCCTCATCTGATTCACAGCCTGTGGATCCTGGATCATTTCCAAGACCTGTTATCTCTTCCTCAAGGACTGATGCATCCCAATTTCCATAGTCTCAAGCTCTGGGCTTGGTTCCTCCACTTCCAGTGATTGCCAGACTGCCTGACATCCCATCTCCTGCCCGTGAAATTTTTTCTGGCTTCACACAAACCTTCCACCAGGAAAGTTTATTCTAGTAAATGGACTAGGTTTTCTATTTGGGCCAAAGATCAGAACATAGATCCCTTCTCTATGTCTATTCAAAAGATCCTCTTTTACATACAAGAGCCTCAGCATCAATCATCACTGTACATTTAGCACCTATCACTAATTTTCATAATGGATTTGATAATGCTTCAATTATGTCACACCGCCTATGCAAGACATTTTTGAAAGGAGTATTACACGTTAAACCTCCGGTCAAGCCTCTCTTAGAACCCTGGGACTTGACTTTGGTGCTTCATTCTCTCACAGGTCCTCCTTTTGAGCCCTTTGAGTCATGTGATTTAAAGTTTTTGTCATGGAAAACCTTACTTCTAGTAGCACTTACATCAGTGAGAAGAGTATCTGAGCTGCAGGTCTTGAGTGTCAAGAGACCTTACTTGATCTTCCACATGAACAGGGTGTCCCTTTGTACTGACCCTTCTTTCTTGCCCAAGGTTATTTCTGGCTTTTCCATTAACCAATCTATTGACCTGCCTGTTTACGTCCCTCAGCATTCTAATAGAGGGGAGTACCTTTTGCACACCCTTGATGTGCATCGGCAGCTTTGTTGTTATTTGGACAGGACTAAATCTTTCAGGAAGATGGATCAATTGTATGTGGCCTTTGCAGGACCCAGATTGGGTAAACCTGTTTCCAAAGTGACTTTATCCTCCTGGCTTAGAAACGTCATTACCTTTATCTACCAACAGAATAAGCTATCCTTACCTTCCAGAAGAAAGGCTCATTCTACCAGATCTAATGGTAATGAATGAACAAAGATCTACATACAGATGGAATGTTATGGCAAGACATAACTTCTTTATTTAAAAATTGCCCCTATTTTTGGGCCTTTGAATGCTCCCACCTGCTATTTATGGCTTTGTCCAGATTTCTTTCCGTAAGAGGTTGAAAGGTATGCCTATAACTCCTTCCCTCTTAATCCCACCTAAAGCTATTGACATTTGGAGAAAAGGAGATGAATTACACTTAATTCTTCTTCTTTCAGCTTTTCCCAGTTAGTGGTTGCCACAGCAGATTACCTGTCTGCTCATGATTGGCAGTGGAGTTTTACGATGTCGAGTTGCCAGCCCAGCACCCAACCTTCCAAGGAAGGCACACACTCACACCTAGGGCCAATTTGTCCACTCAACCTATAGCATGTCTTTGGGATGTGGGAGGAAACTGGGGCACCCGGAGGAGACCCACGTGACCACAAGGAGGACATGCAGACTCCACACAGCAGGCACCCCAGCCGAGTATTGAACCGGAGAACCTCTTGCTGTGAGGTGACAACGCTAACCGTTGCACCACCATGGCCAACCTAGATGAATTACACTTAATGCAAAATGATAATAATAGACGTCTTTCTGTTTTCATAAAATGTATATTAATTCCCATTCCCTTATTCTGTCACTGTTGGAAGTTAATTATACTACTATTTTAAGTGTCCCTGATGAAGTCATATCACCCTTATTTACATCTTCACCCCTTATAATCTTTCTTTACCATTAATTAAAACATGTATAAGATATCTATTTATGCCTAACTATCAGGAAATAATTCTATGCATGTTGCCGAGCACCAGTATTCTGTCTGCTGCTCTTAGAGCACCTTGAAAATAAAAGCAGTAGGGCTGTTAAACCATTATATTTCCTTTAAATGTATAGTAATATGATTGCTTAAGTTACTACTATGTATGCCTTAAACTGTAGTAATAGGTTCATAGATTAGTACTAGACTAACTGCCCTTGCAGGGCATTTTAAACCTAGCCGATTATCCCCTGTGAGATTCAAACCCTGTACTCATACCTCTCAAGTGTACCTCATTACGAGGAACGTACCTCATTTGGGGTCTTAAAAAGTTCATGTTCCTCGAAGTTCCTCAAAGTTCCACATTGAAAGAGTCTGTCACACATTCAGTGTGTTAGGAATTTTTTTAAGTGAAATCCATGGTAAATAAAAATTAATCATATTAATTCATTAAAGGATCTTCTTTATAAGTAAAACCAGCATATTTTAACCATCCTATGACCTTCCTAGCTGAAGACTGAAGTTGTTAGAAAGCCATTAGTATGTGTTCCACATTTTGCCCATTTGTTCCACATTATGAAGGCGAGTGTTCCTCATTTTGGAGATGGAAGGTTGAGAGCTATGCCTGTACTTTGTGTTTGCAAGGCAAACTCCTTAACCATTAGCCAACCCTCCCAACCTGTACCAATTGTTATGTTACATGCCATCTTGTTTTGTTTTTGTATATCACTGTTTGTTTTTGTATAATACTGTTTGTATCTACTAACTGGTTTGAATATTATGTCTGTTATACTGCCTTGGGCCGCTGCCATTCATTAAATAAATAAATAAACGAAAGTACGTAACCCGCCCCCTTTGTTTAAATGTGTGCGCATGCGCAGAGAAGGAAAAGAAAATGCACCGCCTCCTATTATCGGGAATGTGGCAATTTAGGGTTTTTTCATGCAAAGCAGATAAAGGTGACGTCTTAGCCTATTGGAATACCTACAATCCTAAGCGGCACGCATGCAGTTAGTTAAGGCTTCGCGGACTCGTATAGTTTCAAAAAAATAAAATGATAGTGAAAGCAGCTCTACATATTTTTGTTCTTATAAAAAAAAAAAAAAAAAAAAAAAAAAAAAACAGTGGCAATTTCATTATAGATCAGAAAAGTACAATTATTTTTTTCGGGAACATATCTTTGCATTATTTGGATGCCGAGCGGATCGGCACTGAAAAAATTTTTGGAGTGCTGTGGTTTGATTAGTCACAGGACGGTGATGTGTTACTAGTAGTGTATGTTTTTTTTTGCCGTAAGGCAAATACAACTTTATTTTCATTTTGTTGAATCTTTCTTTGTTGTAACAGTACGTTTTCTAAGGTTAGAAAGTGATTAGACTGATAAAATAATCTGGAAGTACAACAGGATAGATTATAGTAGCTTTTGTCAAGAAGTACTACGTTCAGCTGATGTTACTCAACTCCTATTTCCAAAAGAGAAGGTTTACCCAACTCCTATTCAGCTAATGGGAAGTATCAGGGCCCAAATTCCTGATTCTAAAAGAGGAATTATATTTGTCATATTGATATAATTCAATATTGTACATTTGTCTAAGATAGACAATGTACAAGGCCAAATCGGTGATAAAGCCCAGTGAATTGAATGTTTCTTGGTTAGGTGGGTGTTGTCTGTATTGTGGAAGCAGGTATTGCAGGCAGTCATCATCTTCTTTTGACTGTTCCTGTTAGGGGTCGCCACAGTGGATCGTCTGTTTCCATATCTTCCTGTCCTCTGCATCATGCTCTTTCACACCAACCGCCTGCATGTCCTCTCTCACCACATCCATAAACCTTATCTTAGGCCTTCCTCTTACCTGGCAGCTCCATCCTTAGCATCCTTTTCCCAATATACCCAGCATCCCTCCTCAGCACATGTCCAAACCAACGCAATATCGGCTCTCTTGCTTTGTCTCCAAACTGTCTAACCTGAGCTGACCCTCTAATATACTGATTCCTAATCCTGCCTTTTCGTCAATGCCACCGTCTCCAACCCATATAACATAGGTGGTCTCACTACCCTCTTGTAGACCTTCCCTTTCACTCTTACTGGTACCCGTCTGTCACAAATCACTCCTGACACTCTTCTCCACCCATTCCACCCTGCCTGTACTCTCTTCTTCACCTCTCTTCCATACTTACCATTACTCTGAACTGTTGATCCCAAGAACTTAAACTCATCTACCTTTACCAACTCTACTCCCTGCATCCTCACCTTTCCTCTACCCTCCATCACATTTACACACATATATTCTGTTTTAGCCCTGCTGACCTTCATTCCTCTACTCTCTAAAGCATATCTCCACCTCTCTAGGGTCTCCTCAACCTGGTCCCTACTTTCACTACATATCACAATGTCATCTGCAAACATCATAGTCCACGGGGCCTCCTGTCTGATCTCATCTGTCAACCTGTCCATCACCACTGCAAATAAGAAAGGGCTCAGAGCTGATCCTTGATGTAATCCCACCTCCACCTTAAACGTATCTGTCACTCCCACCGCACTCTTCACCAATGTCACACTACCCTTGTACATATCCTGTACCACTTTTACATACTTCTCTGCCACTCCCGACTTCCTCATACAATACCACAACTCCTCTCTAGGCACCCAGTCATATGCTTTCTCTAAGTCCACAAAGACACAATAAACAACTCCTTCTGACCTTCTCTGTATTTGTCCAACACTCTCAGAGCAAACATTGCATCTGTAGTGCTCTTTCCTGACATGAAACTATACTGCTGATCATTAATCATCACCTCCCTTCTTAACCTAGCTTCCATTACTCTTTCCCATAACTTCATGCTGTGACTGATCAATTTTATCCCTCTGTAGTTACTGCAGCTCTGCACATCACCCTTATTCTTAAAGATAGGTACCAAAATACGTTTTCTCCACTCCTCAGGCATCCTCTGACTTTCCAAAATTTCATTAAACAATCTGGTTAAAAATTCCACTGCCATTTCACCTAAGCACCTCCATGCTTCCACTGGTATATCATCTGGGCCAACAGCCTTTCCATTCGTCATCCTCTTTATAGCTGTCCTTACTTCCTCCTTGCTAATCTGTTTCACTTCCTGATTCACTATCCCCACATCATCCATCATTCTTTCTCTCTCATTCTCTTCATTCATCAGCCCTTCAAAGTACTCTTTCCATCTACTCAACACACTCTCCTCACTTGTGAGTACGTTTCCCTCACTATCCTTTATCACCCTTACCTGCTGCACAACTTTCCCAGCTCTGTCCCTCGGTCTAGCCAATTGGTACAGGTCCTTTTCTCCCTTTTCAGTGTCTCGTCTCTCATACAAATCTCCATATGCCTTATCCTTCGCCACTTCTCTCTTTGCCATGAGTCTCATCTCCTTATATTCATGTCTACTTTCTTCATCTCTGTGACAATCCCACTTCTTCTTTGCCAGCCTCTTCCTCCGTATACTCTCCTGTACTTCCTCATTCCACCACAAGGTCTCCTTGTCCTCTTTCCTCTGTCCAGATGTCAAACCAAGCACCTTTCTAGCAGTCTCCCTTATTAGCTCTGCTGTAGTTACCCAGCTATTCGGTAACTCTTCACTGCCTCCCAATGCCTGTCTTAACTCTTCCCTGAACTCCACCTCACAATCACCCTTTTTTAACTTCCACCATTTAATCCTTGGCACAGCTTTCACACTCTTCCTCCTCTTCTTGATCACCAACGTCATCCTACAGACCACCATTCTATTCTGCTTAACTACACTGTCACCACTTTACAGTCTCCAATCTCCTTCAGACAGGCCCTCCTACATAGCATATAATCCACCTGTGTGCATCTTCCTTCACTCTTGTATGTCACCCTATGCTCCTCCCTCTTCTTAAAATACATATTCACCACAGCCACACCCATCATTTTCACAAAATCCACAATCATCTGACCTTCTGCATTCTCCTTAACATCATATCTACCCATCACTTCCTCATCCCCTCTGTTCACTTCACCAACATGCCCATTGAGGTCCGCTCCAATCACTAGTCTCTCACCCATGGGTACACTCACTACCACTTCATCCAACTCACACTTTTCTTTCTCATCCATTGCACACCCAACTTGTGGAGCATATGCACTAACAACATTCATCATTACACCATCAATTTCAAGCTTCATAAACATCACTCTATCAGACACTCTCTTCACCTCCAAAACACTCTTGGCATACTGTTCCTTTAGGATAACCCCTACCCCATTTTTCCTGACATCCACACCATGATAGAACAATTTGAACCCACCTCCTATACACCTGGCCTTGCTCCCCTTCCATCTGGTCTCTTGCAAGCACAATATATCAACCTTCCTTCTCTCCATCATATCAGCTAGCTCTCTCCCTATACCAGTCATACTGCCAACATTCAAAGTTCCTACCCTCACTACTACACTCCTAACCTTCCTCCTCTCTTCCTGCCTTTGGGCATGCCTTCCCCCTCCTCTTCTCCTTCAACCAATATAATAGGTATTGCAGGCAGTACTGAGTGAAAAAAAAACACACACTGTCTGCAGTGCATAGTTCTGTATACAGGTGGAGTTGCACTGCAGGCATTAGAAATGGAGGGAGCCTGCCTGGGACCACATGCTATGCATACACTGTACTGCTAGTGCAAGCTCTCCTTCAGACTCCTCCAACAACTCATTTGAGTGCTTTTTGAAAACATATTTTATTCCCTGGAGGAGTAGTAGCCTCATTTCTACATCCCGGTTCTTGGTCATGGTGAATGCTGCCATGAAGGCAATGATAGCCATCACACCTTCATTCACCACTCCACCTACAGAAGGAGCTGTGGTACCTCAAGGCTTCACTACCCCTATTAAGAATAACTAAAATAATACCATAGTTAATTTGAGGGGACCCATGCATGGGGTAAAGCATTCTGGAGGTGCCTCTGTCCATTAGTAGTACAGGGGACAGTCCTGATGTAAATGTTCTGGTTCCCATCTATACAGCTAAGTTGCACTTGAAAACAGGCAGAGATGAACCTTGTTTTGGTGAATGGGGAGCCTGTTCTACAGCAGCAGTATGCTCTGTGAAATATACCTGTTCCTCCAAACCATTCTGCTGATCTTGCAGTAGAGGTTTAGATCCCTAGGCCAAGTATTTCTGATACCATTTCACTTGCTGGTGTGCAGTAAATGCATCAATAAAAGGTCAGAGATGCCTTGTATGCCCGATACAGGTCACATCTTAGCAGTCTGTAAGATACTGAGTATTGTTGCAGGGCTTTAAGCTGATCCCATGTTAGGACATGCCATCTAGGCCTTGTATCCTTTTAGTAAGGTATCTCTGTGGGAGTTGCAGTTGTTGCTTGTGTCTGGATAGATACATGCCAAGGGGGTGTTATATTCAATGATTAACCTAATGATGGATGAGTAAAGGGGGGCAATGACACCCCTAGATCTAGACCCAATCCTTTTATTTATAAGCTGTGCAATTTGCAAGGAATTTCTTATTCCAATAGATACATGCTGGTCAGAAATTAGGTCACTGTCCAGATAAGTTCCTAAATCATAAACAACTGGGTCAGCTCGTAGGGGTGTATTGTCAGTGTGGTATTTATCTGGGGTAGATGGCTTCCCAAAGAATACAATAATGTATTTTTTGGCATTTAGTTTCAGACAGTGATTTTGACATCTGTTATTTATTTGATACAAAACTTCCTGCATGACTGCTAGCTCATCTGGGGATTCAATGACTGCTCCTAGCTTACAATCATCTGTAAACTTAGTCAGCCAGAGCCCTTTGGTATTGGCCTTTACTTCAGAAAAGTAGACACCAAACAGGAGTGGTCCCAGCACAGAACCATATGCTTTATAATAATTGCTTATGAAATCTCTCTTCCCAATCTTTTCTAATCTCCTCTGACTGATTACTATAGTTAATATTTTATATGCTCCACTAATTATCCCTTTTTAACAGCAGCTTCTCTTCTAGATTCAACAAAAAAACTGTACCGGAGAATATCTTGCACCTTTGGATTCCCCTATCCCTTTCTGTTTGCCTCTACTCTGATATCAGTCCCTGATATGGAAGGCATTCTGTACCCTGCAGTCCAAATGCCTTCTTGACCTCTTCCCATTATAATACCTTTCCCTCTCTAGTTACATGCTCCCAATACCTGGGTCTCTTTGCCAGTTTCCTCCTAAAAATTCCAGATGCCTCTTGCCTATTTTCTGTACTCCTAATTGCAGTCATCTGTATTGGCAAAATCTCCTTTCTATATTCTTGCGTTGGCTTAGTTCTTGGAATACTTTATGTTACTTTATGAATGTAATATTCTGTATGTCCTGAAAAAGAAAGAAATCTATGCAAAAGTAAACATCAGCTGCAAGAGGAGAACAATATTTTAGGCAATGTTTGTAGTAAAGCTTTAGGTTCTGAGCAAGGTCCTCCACTGCAAAAAAAAAAAAAAAAAAATATATATATATATATATATATATATATATTTATAGCAACATAATTATTTATATATATATAAATATATATAGTAACATCATTATTTATATATATATATATATCTATATATCGTAACATCATTATTTATATATATATATCGTAACATCATTATTTATATATATATATATATATATATATATATATATATCGTAACATCATTATTTATATATATATATATATATATATATATAGTAACATCATTATTTATATATATATATTAACATCATTATTTATATATATATATATATATATATATATATATATATAGTAACATCATTATTTATATATATATATATATAGTAACATCATTATTTATATATATGTATAGTAACATCATTATTTATACATATATATAGTAACATCATTATTTATATATATATATATATATATATATATATATATATATACTAACATCATTATTTATATCCAGAAACACAAATGTGGAAACCAAACCAAGAAGAAAAAAGTACAGATAACTCAGGAAATCCAATTTAAATATCCTGGGGTTTATTAGGCTCCAATAAAATCCACAGCAACAAAATACAAACAGCACAATACGAACTCCACAAGCATTTATATATCATAACATCATTATTTATATATATATATATATATATATATATATAGAGAGAGAGAGAGAGAGAGAGAGAGAGAGAGAGAGACATCATTATTTATATATATATATATATATATATATATATATATATATAGTAACATCATTTTATATATATATATATATATATATATATATATATATATATATATATATAGTAACATCATTATTTATATATATATATATATATATATATATATATATATATATATATATATATATATAGTAACATCATTATTTATATATATATATATATATATATATATATATATATATATATTTCATAACATCATTATTTATATATATATATATATATATATATATATATATATATATAGTAACATCATTATTTATATATATATATATATATATATATATATATATAGTAACATCATTATTTATATATATATATATATATATATATATATATATATATATATATATATAGTAACATCATTATTTATATATATCTATATATATATATATATATATATATATATAACATCATTATTTATATATATATATATATATATATATATATATATATATATATATCGTAACATCATTATTTATATATATATATATATATATATATATATATATATATATATATATATATATAGGTAGGATTCACGAAGGCTTACACGGAGTTTAAGAGTAGTGTAAGCCTCCGTGTAAGCCTAAAATACCGCAAGTAAAGCACTAAAAGGAAATAAGGCTGCAGGCACAGTTACGTAGGATTTATTCAGGAAACACAAAATCATAAACGCTGACACAACTCCACACTGCGTTTTCGTTCCACGATTGACTTCATCAGACAACCTAACCCTCACAAATCCACACTCTTAAATACATCAAACACATTCAATTAACACATAATTAGCATTCAATTAATTAGCTTCAGGTGTTCATAATGAACTGTGAGTTAAAATGGAAAAGACATACATCTTATCACACAAATAAAATACATAATAAAAAACATTGATAATAGTAAAATATATCTAAATCTAAACATCACATTTGACACTCTATGCTAACATGATAAAACCTGAGAATATGCTTGTACAAAAATAATTACTATATAAATAATAATGTAAAGTCTGATTTCCAAGGTTCAATAAAAACTCAAAATGCATAAATAGTAGTTTGGCGCCATCAAGTGG
>NC_056739.1:1778647799-1778673368 GCF_019279795.1 Protopterus annectens | reverse complement strand
CCGCTGTGTGTTCCACAAGTGTCAAACAATAAAATTCCCATGAATATGTGGCAACCACTGGCAAACAGGCTATTCCAACAACAGGACCACAGTGACTGCAAATATCTGGGACAGAATGACAAGGGATAGTTGTCACGTACACATAACCGCTGATATACCACATATGTTACGGAGGTATACATGCATCAAGCTCACCTGCAGACGATATCGAAACCACATAACAACAGCCCAACCTACAATCCCATAACAAAAGACTATTAACTGTTAAATCTCCAAGTAGGGATGGAGCACACAGACAACTATACTGTCTATGTAGAGATGCAAGGCCCACAAACCATATCCGTTACGTACAACCACCGATATCCCCCACCGTAGATATTAAAGGAATACAAACCATAATAGCAGCACAAACATACAGTCAGTCAATGACATCTGCATAACCACAACATATCGCGTGGGAGACACAATTAAAGGCGGATGCATAATTGCATGCGTTGTATAAAGGAAAACAACAGCCATGTGACAGTTTTGAATGCAATACTCCATTATCATTCGTCGGCAGGACAGGTACACCCACATGTTGAACCAAATACTACACCTGCCACACACAATCCATGGGTGACATGAATTCAAAATATACTTGTCCCTATGCATAGCAGATGCAGTTACACATAACATAACACAATACAGACCATCTCCACGAAGGTAGAGCAAATAGCCAACGCCCAGTTGGAGACTCCAATTATACCCCAGTATCGACGTGCAATTTCCAAATGGAGTAGATGCACAGGTGATATGCATGTAATTACTCAGCATAATAGCGCTATATACCACATATGTTATAGAGGTATACATGCATCGAGCTCACCTGCAGATGATATCGAAACCACATAACAACAGCCCAACCTACAATCCCATAACAAAAGACTATTAACTGTTAACTCTCCAAGTAGGGATAGAGCACACAGACAACTATACTGTCTATGTAGAGATGCAAGGCCCACAAACCGTATCCGTTACGTACAACCACCGATATCCCCCACAGTAGATATTAAAGGAATACAAACCGTAATAGCAGCACAAACATACAGTCAGTCAATGACATCTGCATAACCACAACATATCGCGTGGGAGACGCAATTAAAGGCAGATGCATAATTGCATGTGTTGTATAAAGGAAAACAACAGCCATGTTACAGTTTGGAATGCAATACACCATTATCATTCGTCGGCAGGACAGGTACACCCACATGTTGAACCAAATACTACACCTGTCACACACAATCCACGGGTGACATGAATTCAAAATATACTTGTCCCTATGCATAGCAGTTGCAGTTACACATAACATAACACAATACAGACCATCTCCACGAAGGTAGTGCAAATAGCCAACGCCCAGGTGGAGAATCCAATTATACCCCAGTATCGACGCGTAATTTCCAAATGGAGTAGATGCACAGGTGATATGCACGTAATTACTCACTGAGGAACAGCAATTGGTGGGATGGAGTCACATGTTGCAGGTATCAACGTATATAAGGATGACTCTCAGGATATTCAAACCATATGCTCATACTGAAACAGCGTTGTACTACTGAAAACGAAAGGAAACAGGAAAAAAATAAACGGAATGAAACACTAACAAGGTATGTAGAACACACGATATGTAAGGTTGTGTAACGCATGATCTGTATCAATAAGCTGTACTGTATGTGAATGGTGGTTGTAATTAATTACACTTGTCCGTAATGCAGAAAGTGGTGAAAGGTAGTTATGTAGTGATGTCTTGCTGAGCATACCAATGCTTGTAGACACCATGTGTACAGCAGTGGGACATCATGTACACAGCAGAGACACCACAAGGGATGCTACAGGAGGGCATTAAAGAGAACAATGCCATACCACACGCTGTTGATGGCAGTGGATGTCCAACAAGGAAGTGCCAAAGCAGGGGATAGTACATGTATGTATACTGTCACAGCACGCATGTGTATGAGCATATACCGTTGACGACATATGTAAGGTGTGGCCGACGTGCAAGTATGCTCTGCATTAGGGGATACTATGTGAAATATGTGTAATGTATAGTTGTCTAGGTAGATATGACAGATATCATACACAGTATCACAGGCATATCATGCATAACACAGGTATCACCTATTGGTATGTACAATAACAGGATACATATGGCCTGTAGGTATGGGACATAGTAGTAGCATGATAGCTACTCTAAATGGAAGGGACACCAAGTAACCATGCACAAAGGACTTGTAGTATCTGCACAGGTGCACAGTGGGCTACAATGCAGTCCGGCACGTCCATGTGTAAGCACATGTGCAGTGTACACAGTAGTGTCACCTCTCCATGGTAGTGTCCTGTGAACAGCAGAGGCAGGTGTCAACTGCACCTCTACACAGTACAGCTGCTGTGGTGACACCAGGACTACATGTGTCACTCAAACAGCAAGGGAGGTATCACATGCACAGTGCTACTTTGTGTCCCTGCAGGATGTACACAGGACCAATGTGCCACAGCATGGTGTGTGTTAGGTTTGTGGAAGTAACACAGAAGCACAGGCCATGCAGTGTGGTGTGTGTGCACATATCCAGGAGTATTACGTTCACAGTGCCCACCGCAGATGTCATGTATGAGGAGTATATGCATCAATAATGTGGTGGACATGGTCCGTGTCAGAGCAGAAGACACCCCTGAGTATGTGGTATGCAGATGTGTACAGATGTGTTGTCCGTATTACAGCCGCATATGTAAACTGTCTGAGCCCAGTAAACATCATGGCATGTCAATGTTGTGCCATGTAATGCTGTAGCTGTTGTGGAAGGTACACCATAAATGTGGTATTGTACCCTCGACTGTGTGTAGATGTGTGTAGTTCACAGGTACAATGCCCACCCATGTACCAGCATCACACACAGTACAGATAGGTGTGGCCTTGCAGAAGGATATCCATGCCATAGTGGAATACGGTAACCACAGGACTGTGTGTGGCGTATGTGTGTACTGCAACCATGTACAATGTGATATGTATGTAGGGGACCACTATCCATGTGATAGTCAGTGGGTGAATGATGTTATGTAAAGGTGATGTGCATGCACCGTGTGTCATGCATCTTGATGCCATGATACTCATATGAAGTATCCGTCACACTGACACCCGTATGGTTGCTATCGGTATGAGCTGGTAGAGCAATAATGGCATTTGGTATGTAGGTCTGGGAAATCTAGGCATGGACAGTACTCTGTGATAGTATGTACCGTATGTAAGCATATAGTGAACATGAGTGGCCCTATGACTGAGGATTGTGTAATGCAATATGTACCTGACATGTAGTAGGTACTACGGTATGCTGGCACCACTGTGCGTACTGTCCATGAGCCACATAGCATAACATCCTGAGACACAGGGTATGATGTGCAGGTGGATGTGTATGTTGTCAATACCAGAATATGGAATGGTGCTGAAAGGCAATGTGAGGACAACGTATGATGTGTTGTCCTCCGTACCATCCTCAACCACCCTAGCAACTGTATGACAGGTGCCCAGCATGTGTATGTGCCTTGCCGTGGCATTCACAAGCCCAACCCGGGTGCTAGGAAAGGACTGGAGGCCATCAATGTGTGTGGGAATCACGTTCCTGATGATGTGCCCCATTGCCATGCAGGGGTGTATGACTATAGTCCCACTCGTGCAATGCAGTGTCACCCGTGTGTAGTGCGAGACATGCCACTGTGTGGCAGTCAGGGTCCACAATGTCTGACAAAAGGCTAGCAGTGAATATAGTGGCCTGGTGTGGTGACATATACCGAACAGGTTGGTGGGACATTACAGCCAGCGACATTGGAAGGTGACATTGGGCCAGTGTCCCAGGACATATCGTGTGTATGTCAGAACTGTGTATGTGACCACAGGGACACTACGATGTCCATGTACAGATTGCGACCCTGTAGTGAGTGAAAGGGTGTACTGTCGGTAAGTACGCCATCACCTGGCACGTTGCCAACATTACCGCGGTCTGCAATGCTTGGTTGACTATTGTATATGACATCAGATGTGGATGTTGCCTAAGAATACTGACATACCACCAGAATGCCTGAGGCCCCACACCGCCATGTGCGGCAGTCATGTGTAGGTAGCTAGCCTTGGAGTATGTGATGATGGACCTTGAGGACCCACCATGGCTGACAAGTGATGCACCCCACACATGTGAATGTACACCACTGGGCAACAGCCTGTACTTGTGGTTGTACATCATATGTGCATGGAACATGACCACCACAGTGGCGTCTGTGAACTGGTCAGTACCGCCATGTCTCTGTGTGGAATAGCATGATTCCTGCAATTGTGTACATGCTACTGAAGCACACAGTGGTATGTGTCAGCATATGTATGTGTAGTGTCCATCTGCTCGGGTGTCATGATGTTAACAACTGCTGTCAGCAGACGTCTGTAGTAGTTGTTGTAGTACACATGTTCTGTGTATGCTGTGATGGGTGTGTTTCCAGGGTGTGGCTAGCAAGGCCGTGTAGCATATGTGTGGAACCCACCAAAGAGGGGATAACCCCAGGTGTGACACACCAGTCACATGGAGGTAGTGTTCATGCTAAGGGTAGTGTAGGTATGGTATGTGTTGTGTATTGTGTCATCCAGCTGAGCAGAGTGCATGCCTCAAGCATGTGTAGGTACATGGGTGTCTATCCCAGGGAAGTGTGGGTTACTGTCAGCACACAGCAGTAGTAGCTGTCTGAGGCCCAATGTACACTATAACATCACAGACGGTATGTAACCTGTGGTGTACAATGTCGACTCTGTCGCGTGTGACAATGTGTATATCGGTCACAAACACGGTTATCTGCACATGGAGCACCAATGATGCATTGTGCTAAGCAACTATCCAGGATGTGTGCAAAACAGTGTGTGATGTGTGAACCCCTCATCTGTGGGTGTTCCAGTCCAGGTATGTGCCTGGAAGGTACGGTCCGTGTACAATCCGTAATCACAGGTGTTCTGTGCAGAGCATGGAGGCAGGTCCCAGTCACCGCAGAGATATGTGAGCGGTGCAATAGTGTGTGTGTGCCTCGCATGTGTGCATCACAGTGGAAGATGCAAGCATTGTTCCACATGACCCCATGCCGTGCCTGCCAGTTACAGCCCTGCCGGTGACAGGTATGTGAAACTGCCAGAGAGGCAGTATAGCATGTGAAGATGTACATGTGTGCTCTACACCCCAGGCCGTTGGCTGCAGGTCATGCATGCCACAGCATTGTGTTTGACCTGGACTGTCATAGCGGGTAGATACCACATGCCTGTACAATAACAGCAGGAGCATAGGCAACTGTTGCAGTGACACAGTAGGTCAATGTACAGTGTTCCTGTGTCCAGACCACTGCCGAATGTACACCATGGCTAGACACACACCAAGAGGGCTATAACACCGGGGAGCCATTGCATGTCCCAGTACACATAGTCTGTGTATTGCCATCACAGGGCAGTCACGATAACATGATGTATGACAGATATATTGTACCAGGTGATGTGTCATGTGTGCGTATGTTGAGTTGCAGAGGTGTTCACCCGTCCGCAACATCTCAGTGCATGATGCCTTGTGTAACATCATGTATGGAACTGCATTGTGATTCACAACAGACTCATCCGTGACTGGTGTGTTGTGAATGTTGTAACCCATGAGTCTGCGGGATATACACTGGTGATGTTGGCTGCCATGCTGGGGGCACCAGTGGTGCCTACAGTGGTTATACAGACATATTGCATACGTTGTTCTTGCAGGAATGTCCATTGTTGTAGACGATGTGGTACTACGTGATGGTAGGTGTGTGATGTGAATGTTACACATCCAGACGTGACCGTCAGGTGCAGTCATGGTTGTCGACAGCATCACCCCCATCCACAGCTGTCAGCACCCTGTCCCCAGAATGGGTAACAGTAGCCCTCGTACTGTGTGCCTAATGTGCAGATTGTAGAACACCTACTACTGGCTGACTAACAGTGTCAACTAGGAAGGGTATATGATGGCTGAAATACACTGCTCTAATGTATAAATATGATATCCCAATGAATTAATATGATTCCCATCTAGTAAGCCATGGCTGGCATGTACACCGTGTACAACAATGAATGTGTGACAGACCCTTCCAATGTGGAACCTTGATGAACATGCACCTGTTAGAACACCAAATGAGGTATGTTGCACGTAATGATGTACAACTAACAGCTATGGGCACAGCATGGATGCAGAAGCACATCTCCCACAGGCAGTACCGCTGTATGTTGGTAGGGGAGCATTGCATGAGTACATGTGACAGTTGCTGTATTGCCACATGTACGACATATCCGTCATATAGGGGTAGCACTGGCACGTGACGGTTGGACATGCCTGTACATATGACCATGTCCCACAGGATATGTGTGTTAAGTGTGTACAACACCTGATGTACCTAGAGCAAGCTGCGAAGTGTATGACTGCCAGCGTACCTGTGTGAGATGTTGTGCAATGGGTGCAAAGGTAATCGGTAGCGCATTACATGCTCACATGTCCTGCACAGGTGCATAGCTTGACCGTACGATACAAATAGGGTGTTGGATAATAGCAACCCACAGGCGGTGATGAGTAAGGGTGGCAATGAACTATCACCTTTCCAGGTAAGGTGTGCATGTCCATGACACATTAGCACCGGAGATGTTAGCAGTACAGCTGTACAGGGCGGCATGTATATTTGATTACAAATACCTTTGCGTGTTCCACCAGTGGCCTGTTGACAGACAGACATCAACACAATGTGCAGCATTGACATGTGCACAGCACATCACCACTGGCTACAGTAGAACAGGGTTAATGTGTTGACATGTGCACAGAACATCAGTGCCAGCTACAGTCGGACACGGTATGTGTTGAACACCACCGTCATTGTAGCCCATGCCACAGAGAGAAATGTTATGCATCTGTGTATGTACGGCTGGGAATGGACCTGACCTAGCAGTATAGCTGTGTCAGTGTTGTGAACAACATACTGAATGGGCTGTGTGTGTGAGGTGTGTGTCATAAGTGGACGGTCTGATGGATGATACCAGCATTGCCACCGCTATGTGAACATCCCTGTCCCCATAAATGAATACCTAGGCTGTGCCCAACACCATGGTCACTGTGGAAGGGATGGTGCTGTGCGGTGCACCCGCCAACATGGTGGTGACAGCAGGCACTGGATGTAGACATATGAGGTACCCATGTCAGGTCAGGGTACCATCCATGTGCACGGGATATCACCGTGCGGGCATATACAGCACTGTGTTGAACAATAGTACAGCACATAGCACCTGTCAGGGGTAATGTTTATGCATGGATGTGCGATACCAGCATGCACAATACACACCCCCACCATGCAGCATGCTGCCTACTTTGCAGACGGACATTGTCCACACCATGATGATGGACATGCAACATGTCCATATACCCATATAAATGACATATGGAATGGACAGCCACCATCCTAACACTGGTATTCCACAGGCTGGACACATCCCTGTGCCATATATGTGATATACCCTGCCATACCATGCAACCCTATCCATCAAGGCTGCACGTGTCGTCACAGTCATACATGGTGCAATGGCCACATGGTACATGCACTATCAACTGACTGGATCAGTAATGTGGCACTGATGCACCCTGTGGTGTCACAATTGCTGTGTGACAGCGTGTAAAACGTGCGCGCACATGCTATGTTTGCCCATCCCTGCAAATGTCATATGAATAGACATTGTCCCGTGTGTATCACATGTGCAATACAGGCGAGCCATGGCAGGATGTTCAACACCCGTACAGTGCTGAGTAGATGTATATGGCAAAACACATGTATGTACAGGTGTCCATGTGTATGTGTGCAGTGTCACTGCTGTCGTCCATGATGGCTGCGTCTGATGCTATGTGACATATACACAGCATCCAGGTGAACAGTAGTACTGTGGACACATCGAGCCAAGTGCAGATTGGTAAGAACACAGGTGCAGGCAAGTACACATGTGCACAGCAAGTTACCATCTACATGGAGTATGTACACTGTGCTGAGTTGACACAGAGATATGATATCCACTGCATAACAGTGTGACAGGTGTGACAGCAACACGTCAGCTGTGTCAGTGTCATGATGCTTCTCAGAGATTACTGTGCAGATGTCGTACATGTCATAGCAATGTATGTTCAGCGGTATGCCAGTACATCAGTGTGAATGTGACCTGTCACCATCATGTCTTACAGATAATGCCACATTCACGGCTCCCAGCCTTCAGCCGCCAGGAGGATGATGTCATCATACCATTGCTCCATGACAACTATGACGTGCTGTTCAGCCATGTGCCACAGCATGCGCAGCAGCGGGATGACCTGTGGCAGGATATACGCAGGAGGGTGAATGACGTGGGTGGCAACAACCGCACCTACCAGCAGGTACGCAGACATTGCACGGACCTGATACGGCATGCGAAATAGCGTGCCACTGCAATCGCCAGAGAACAAAGTGGAACAGGTGGTGGGCCACCAACCCAGCCCCCACTCACACACACAGAGGAGCTACTCGCCAGTCTGGGGACACCCATGGAACAGCATGCAGAAACACTAGCCGCCATCATGGAGGTGGGTGTCTCCCAACCTATGAGCCTGGAGTTGCCTGGTAAGTCAGTCCTGCATATGGGTATGATATCCACTGTAGTTGCAGGTGTCACTGTACATCATGTAAAGTAACAACACATGTCAGGTATATGGGCACACAAGCTGCATACTACAGTATGCTACGTTGTGTATGCAGCCGTGTGCATACCATATGCTATCACACAGGTACATGTGTTCACATGCACAGTGCGAACTGTGGCTGTCATACAGTCATGGATAATGTTTATACTGTTGTGTCGCCTCTATACAGGTACCTCTGGCGTGTCGCACAGACATGGGTCCGTCGCAGGTGAGACTGTTGTCAGTATCAGGCATGTTACAGTGTAGAGTTATTTGCCATGTGGCCAGGTATAACATGCACACCCGGGTTCTGTTCCAGTCACGTTATACAGGTTGCACCACCAGACACACACACACATGCCACCCATGTGCAATAGAAACACCGTTAGTATACACCGGCATGAAACCACAGTACCTGTCAATGTGATCTGTGCGGTCAGCTATGCATACAATGGTGGAGGTGTTATACAATGGATGCATATGTAGTATGCATTGGAACAACATTTGTGGTACGCACACGGTACCACACAGTGAGCAGTGATCTAGGCAGCACACAGATGTCACCATTGTGACATATGCCCCTGCATTGTGTGCACACATTGTGACATGCCACCCGACATGTCCCAAGCTTGTGGTGTTCTGTCCACAATATTGTCACACCATCACATGACCTACACCCGACATAACACACATCCACGCTGTTGTCTGCATAGCCCTGTGGATTGTGACACCTCTGACATGTATGGGTGTATGTCACATGGGACACCACAGACATG
The DNA here is from genome assembly GCF_019279795.1 of Protopterus annectens. Taxonomy (NCBI): domain Eukaryota; kingdom Metazoa; phylum Chordata; order Ceratodontiformes; family Protopteridae; genus Protopterus; species Protopterus annectens. The sequence continues at coordinate 1,778,663,830 of NC_056739.1, read as the reverse complement.
TGTACAAGATGCCCATCACACACAATTGTCCAACAACCATTCACACATAGCCATGGGTGATAGCCTCAGGCATGTTGCCACACAGTACGTCTGATGCGGATAGACCCCGTTGCACATTGTCCACACATAGTGCAATCATAGCTGTAGTGGACCACTTGTACATTTGATGTGTTACACCGGACAACCGGAATGCCTGTCTGCAGCCACCGGAGGTGTCACCAATGTCTACCATATACGATCTGTGGAACAGCATGACTGTGTTGCAGTCATGGAAATGCAATGCATCCATGTTATGCATTGCACAGCAACATACATGCGTCATGTTGCCATGCAATGGCACAGTGCCTGTACTCCACACTGTATAGCTATGTACATGGCTCACACTATCCACACCTGCACATACACATTTGCTGAACATGCATTCTATCTGTAGGCTGTACACACAACACTGCACTGTGAGGCCCATTATGCTGCTGTGCATGTGTCAGGACACCATTGTGTCAGACATGTATACATGTTTCTGCACATGTCAGCGGATTACATGTCAAGGTAATGTCAGCCATGTGTACTGTTAACCCGTTTGTGGCCACATGGTGTATCACGGTGATGCATGCAAATTACCATGAATGTGTGTACTGCATGCCCACTGATATGACACCTGCTTGATGTAGTGTGCACCCCAGGGTGGTATGCATACTAACGCTATTAATTTCTGAGCTGCATTCCCTGTGCTGTAGTGCAGGAATGCTGCATGCCATCTGAAATATCACATGCATGGTGTGTCTGTGTGTCTGTGTGTGTCTGTGTGTCTGTGTGTGTGTGTCTGTGTGTGTGTGTCTGTGTGTGTGTGTGTGTGTGTGTGTGTGTGTGTGTGTGTGTGTGTGTCTGTGTGTAATGTACCTTACAGTATGTCTTTGCATTCACAGGTGGTGTAGGTGCGTTACCCTCCTGCGGTCCATCTGATGTTAGTGTCCCCACAGATACTAGCGGTGATGACCATATGCATGTGGTACAGGCAGGGTTGTCAGAGGCGGAATCTGTGCCATTGGTTACCATACCACCTATGTCCCCCTCTTCCCCGCACACGGTTCTGATGCCAACACATACCACATCACTGCCGCCCATAGAGGAAGGACAGTCAGTGTCTGTTGGCATTGAACAGGAACGTGTGGTGGCTACAGAAGGTGTGACTACACAACATGTTGCCAGTGTAATGACTGGTGATGTGCCACACAGGCATGTGGCCGGTGCTGCTCGTAGGAGGACCTCTGGCAGACATGCACCTGCAGCACAGGGCACAGCAGCTGGTATCACCAGACACATGTTCCAGACTGTAATGGCGGCACAGGCACGTGCAGAACGGCAGAACCAAGAAGGGCAGAGGCTGCAGAGGGCTGCAATCCGTACCCTGAATGACAACATTCAGTCATTGGCAAATACTCAACAGCAGATTGCTAATGTACTGGATAGGCGATTAGGTGAAATGGTTGGAATCCTCAACCGAAGCATGGCAATCCACGAGCGTGAGCTGTCTGTGCTGGAACACCTGGTAGGGGTGAGGCGTAGGACACGTGGGCATAGGCCAGCAACACCACCTAGTGTAGGTCAACGTGTGCGTGCCACCTCTCATGCCCACTCACATAGTGCCAGTAGCTGTGCAGCTGGTGCTGCACTGTCCACACCAGGACACAGCAGGCCACGTGGATGTGGCCCTGGCTGGTCCCATCATGGACACGGTTCCAGCGGACATGTGTCATCGGACAGTAGCCTCTCTGTACCTCCACCGGTAGTGCCTGTGCAACCCCAGGCAGGCACAGGTCACGTGGCCGTGGACGGACACAGTGAGCTGTACAACCTGCACTGTACAGTCTGGGGCTGTCAATTATACCCCGTGTAGGCATCACATATGGCTGAACTGTGTACACACATACCCACACACAGCAGACACAACTGTAGGGCTCCACCACATCCATATGCATTCTTCACAGACAAGTCCAGTAAACCCACCGGCCCTTACACACACACATGATGTTATCCATTGGTGCAGCCTATGCCCCTGGCAAACATATCACCCTGTGCATATGATGAAGCCTCTGCCGCAACCCTGTCATCCACACCTCGGTGCAGGGTTATGCAAATATATTCTGAAGCACAGGGTGGACAGGATAGTGAGAGGTGTATGTGATACCTGTGTATGCATAGCGTGGGATGTGTATGTTGCAGTGGTTGTGTATGAATACTGACAGATGCGTATGTGATACCTGTGTATGCATAGCGTGGGATGTGTATGTTGCAGTGGTTGTGTATAAATACTGACAGATGCATATGTGATAACTGTGTATGCAGAGCATGGGATGTGTATGTTGCGGTGGTTGTTTATGAATACTGACAGATGCGTATGTGATACCTGTGTATGCATAGCATGGGATGTGTATGTTGCGGTGGTTATGTATGAATACTGACAGATGCATATGTGATACCTGTGTATGCATAGCGTGGGATGTGTATGTTGCAGTGGTTGTGTATGAATGCTGACAGATGCGTATGTGATACCTGTGTATGCATAGGGTGGGATGTGTATGTTGCAGTGGTTGTGTATGAATACTGACATGCGTATGTGACGTGGGTTGTGTACTGTCAACATGCAGCGGACATACCATGTAGTGCAGGTGCAGCATGCATTGTGATGTGTTCACGGTATGTGTGATGGTTACATGTGTAGCACCATGTTGGTTCTGATACCCTGAATCCCTCCTATGGTGTACTCGCATGTGCCTACAGGGAGCACCGTTATAGGTCCCCCATGTGTAGCTGTGGATTACTCACAGGCACATCTGGTAATATCAGCATACTACATGTACCCGCAACCTGCCTGGACACCTACATGACACACATATCCGCACATATACTGCACCTGATGCATGTGGCCGGTGCCACAGGCTACAGTGGACAGAGAGGTCACATACATAGCAGGACACACTACAGGTATGGTGACATGGTGCAGGTGTCATACACAGCACGATGGCCACTGACTTCAGGTGTCACCTGTCAGCTGTGGGGCACGCTGTGCAGCAATAGGACCCTGTAACAGTACAGGAACATGGTCTCAATCGTGGGGTGTACACCACTATGACGCACACCCCATAGTGTGCAGATGGGGACACCTGCCTGTGTGGTCAGCACACTCACAATACTATGCACCGACACGCCATGTCACAGGGAGCGGACTTGCACAGGTAGACAGTATGGCTCACACCTATGGCATTGACAGGGTTGTGCAATGCAACACCATTATTGGATAGTCACCATGTGTGGTACGTGTCCGTTCACAACAGTATATTAGCATACACCCTCACACCAAGCAGCAGACATACAAACATGTAGACACACACACATTGTGGTGACCACACATGTGTACACAGAGAGACAACGTGTTGCATGTACTGCACCGTCCAAATGCATGCTTCCCACACTGAGGTATGTACAGATCTCTACTATGGTGTACAGGGATGTGTAGCACGTGGGACATATTCCCCCCAATATGTGGCATACATGGGCATACAGTCATGCACACATGTCAGTGCTGGGAATACTGCATCTGCCATATGATACGTGTGCAGGCATGCAGCGGTATGTAGTACATTATGAGTACCAACACTGTATCCGGCAGATGTGCTGATATGTCCACTTGGGGGGTGGTAGGTGTTACAGTTGCCATGTGACATACAGTCGATAACACCTGACCGCTGGGTATGCATTATGTCAGCACTGTCATGTAACAGCGACATAGCATACTGTATGCACATGGCAGGGTAGGATGGTGTGTGACACAACTGTGAGCCACCACCTACACACATGCATGCAGACAGGTGTTTAAACACATTATGTACACACATACCTCCATACGTGCTGTTTCTATGCCACCGTATAATGGCCCCTATGATGGGTATGCATGTGGTAGGTTGTTGCAACTATGTTATGGACATCGGCCACTGCTCATTCATGGCTGCTCCATGCACAGTACACATGTCACATGTGTCTCCTGTTGCCATGTGTGTATGCATTGCTACCTTCTGACATGTGTGTTGACATACATACAACATGGACTGTGGTATGGTATCACAACTGTCACAGGTGAACAATACAAGGGTATGTGTCCCAGTCAACACTGCTACACCCTGTAGTGGGAGCATTCCACAGACATGGGTCCACCTTCCATTCGTGTGTGTAGCACTGCATACGCCAGTGTTATGCATGTGGTACATCACAGGCTTTGTATGTGTCATGTATGCAGTCCATGCACACATCCAGACAATCACATGTATGACATATCCAGACGTTTGTTCATTGTGGTACAGCAGCAGTCATGTGTCACAGCTGTGTCAGGGCCATGGTATCTGTGGAGCCAACCTGTCCATGTATACTGATATGGGTGGACTACATCACACATGTTGGATCATTGTTAGTACATGTGTACTCTGCACAACTGGTGTACACTGCTATACAGACCTGTGGACATATGTCACATGCTGTTGGACCGTGAGGCTTACTGCTGCACTGATGACATGGTGCTGGCATGACAGCTAAGGTGTTCACTGCAGTGTGTACATGTTTGACCTGCACCCGTGACACCTGTGATGTAATCTGTGTGTGTATGGGTAACTGCATGTGTGACCACCCTGTGCATGTGGACAGGTTTACCTTACTGTGACCTGCTGTGTGTACACTCCGTCTGCATGCTGGACGGCGTGTAGCAAATGCTAAGTGTGTGAACATGCCCAGTAAGCAGTTGTATAGATGGACACACTGTACATTGCACACTGCGCCCTTCTGTGATTATACCCCCGTCTGCATGCATGTTTCCCCTTTGCAACTGCTAAGTGTGTGAGCATGCCCAGTTTGCTGTTGTGTAGGTGGACACACAGTACATTCCACACTCTGCCCTTCTGCCCTTCCATGATTACACTCCATGTGTATGCCTTCTGTGTGTACACTCCGTCTGCATGCTGGACGGCCCTTCTGTGAGTATACCCCGTGTGCATGCATGTTTCCCCTTTGCAACTGCTAAGTGTGTGAGCATGCCCAGTTTGCTGTTGTGTAGGTGGACACACAGTACATTCCACATTCTGCCCTTCTGCCCTTCCATGATTACACTCCATGTGTATGTCTTCTGTGTGTACACTCCGTCTGCATGCTGGACGGCCCTTCCATGATTACACTCCATGTGTATGCCTTCTGTGTGTACACTCCGTCTGCATGCTGGACAGAGCGTAGCAAATGCTAAGTGTGTGAGCATGCCCAGTATGCAGTTGTGTAGATGGACACACTGTACATTGCACACTGAGCCCTTCTTTGATTATACCCCGTGTGCATGCATGTTTCCCCTTTGCAACTGCTAAGTGTGTGAGCATGCCCAGTTTGCTGTTGTGTAGGTGGACACACAGTACATTCCACACTCTGCACTTCCATGATTACACTCCATTTGTATGCCTTCTGTGTGTACACTCCATCTGCATGCTGGACGGCCCTTCTGTGAGTATACCCCATGTGCATGCATGTTTCCCCTTTGCAACTGCTAAGTGTGTGAGCATGCCCAGTTTGCTGTTGTGCAGGTGGACACACAGTACATTCCACACTCTGCCCTTCCATGATTACACTCCATGTGTATGCCTTCTGTGTGTACACTCCGTCTGCATGCTGGACGGTGCGTAGCAAATGCTAAGTGTGTGAGCATGCCCAGTAAGCAGTTGTGTGGATGGACACACAGTACATTGCACACTGCGCCCTTCTGTGATTATACCCCGTGTGCATGTATGTTTCCCCTTAGCAAAGGCTAAGTGTGTGAGCATGCCCAGTATGCCAGTCATGGACACACAGTACATTCAGCACCGACGTCTGATACTAGGCGTGTAGCCATGGCCATTGACATCCTGCATAGCCATGGTGGCCATCCAGGTGAATTATATGTAGTGGCTATGTCACAATGGATGCCTACAAAAAACACACTGGTTGCTCTCTCAAAGGGTGTACTGTCTGTGGTGCAGCCCGTATCCATTTCGTGATGTAGTGCTCCGTAGATAGTTAGCATTCCCGAGTGCAGCACTGCCGTGTTACTGTACGTCCACCTTGGGATAGTAACATGCTGTGTGACTGCTCACTCTGTATTCATTCCCTATCGGCATCCTTGCCTTTGCGGATGATATCACCCACCTAGAAGTATGCCTCTGACAGTGCTGTGCTCAGTAATCTCGGTAGCGCGTTCTGTAAATGCATTATGCTGTAGTGTGTTCATGTAGGTAGGTGTAGGTTCAACTCCCGGCCCTTCCATGTTTGTGTGTGTGTCCAGCTGCCTCCGGAGACAGTGATGCTTTTAGACGCCTCACAACACATACATTTGCTATTGGCGTCTATTCCTTTGCGGGTGATGTCACCCACCTAGAAGTATGCCTCTGACAGTGCTGTGCTCAGTAATCTCGGTAGCGCGTTCTATAAATGCATCATGCTGTAGTGTGTTCATGTAGGTAGGTGTAGGTTCAACTCCCAGCCCTTCCATGTGGGCGTGTGTGTTTCCAGCTGCTTCCGGAGACAGTGATGCTTTTAGACGCTTCACAACACATACATTTGCTATCAGCGTCTATTCCTTTGTGGATGATGTCACCCACCTAGAAGTATGCCTCTGACAGTGCTGTGCTCAGTAATCTCGGTAGCGCATTCTGTAAATGCATCATGCTGTAGTGTGTTCATGTAGGTAGGTGTAGGTTCAACCCCTGGCCCTTCCGTGTGTGTGTGTCTGTGTGTTTCCAGCTGCCTCCGAAGACAGTGATGCTTTTAGACGCCTCACAACACATACATTTGCTATCGGCGTCTATTCCTTTGCGGATGATGTCACCCACCTAGAAGTATGCCTCTGACAGTGATGTGCTCAGTAATCTCGGTAGCGCGTTCTGTAAATGCATCATGCTGTAGTGTGTTCATGTAGGTAGGTGTAGGTTCAACTCCCGGCCCTTCCAAGTGCGTGTGTGTGTGTGTGTGTGTGTGTTTCCAGCTGCCTCCGGAGACAGTGATACTTTTAGACGCCTCACAACACATACATTTGCTATCGGCGTCTATTCCTTTGCGGATGATGTCACCCACCTAGAAGTATGCCTCTGACAGTGCTATGCTCAGTAATCTCGGTAGCGCGTTCTGTAAATGCATCATGCTGTAGTGTGTTCATGTAGATAAGTGTAGGTTCAACTCCCGGCCCTTCCAAGTGCGTGTGTGTGTGTTTCCAGCTGCCTTTGAAGACAGTGATGCTTTTAGACGCCTCACAACACATACATTTGCTATCAGCATCGATTCCTTTGCGGATGATGTCACCCACCTAGACGTATGCCTCCGACAGTGCTGTGTTCAGTAATCTGAGTAGCGCATTCTGTAATTGTGTCATACTGTCGTGCGGTAGGGTAGGTAGGTGTAAGGTCAATTCCCATGCCTGCCAGATGTGTGTGTGTGTCTATGCTCCCAGCCGCATGGGTTCGTAGGTTATGGTTTTAGGCGCCAACACATATATCCTGCTGACGTCTCTGTGTTTGCGGATGTTGAAACGCACCTAGTGGACTGCCTGTGTGTCTGCTGTGGTTAGCGACCTCCGTAGCGTGTTCTCTATGTGGGTCATGCTGTGGTGTGATAGGGTAGTGATGTGTAGGTTCCACTACCGGCCTTGCCACGTGTGTCTGTCTGTAGCTCTCTCGATGTATGTATATATACATATTTTATGCCCATAGCACTGCTCTTGCATGGACTGCTGTCTGTCCCATGTATCGCATATTTGCACAGCTTACACATAGCAATGTGGTACGATGCAAATCTGAACATTGTCCATGCAACGTCCGTGTTCCGGGAGGTGTTACACGCCCTTACAGACATCCGCTGTATATCTTGGCAGACAGCTATCCTTGCTGTACTGTCACTGTACTGCATACCATAGACTTTGTGTATCATTGCCTGTTTATGATGTGTGTATGTCTATCTGAGCTGTGTGCATGGTCGTGTGTATGTCCCACTATAATCATCTGTGCAGGTGTCGCCACTATAGGTAATTCATGTAGACCGCTGTGTAAGTTGCATTTCTGCACATACCTGCGGACAGTACTGCAGTTCCTACTGTAGCACATTTCATCATCTTGCAGTGGATAATAATGTTTCCACACACATGTATCTGTTTCTGTTCATAACACTCTACCTCATGGAGCGTATATCTGGACAAGGCCTTATGTGATAGTGGGACACTCAGGGCCAGTAATGACATGTTGCTCTTAGAAACATTGCTAGTGAGCACAGTGATATGTTATGCATGAGTATGGCATTTCTGTCTGATTTGGTGTCTTCATCACATGTTTGTCGTTGTTTCCTGTCGTCAGTTATCATGAGGGTGCCGGACTGTTACTGTTACGTGGAACACAGCAAACATATGAGGCATACCTCTACACAGTCTGCGTACATCTGTACAGTTGCAGAGTATGTGTCTGATACAACATACCTACTGTCTGACTACTATACACACACAGTGTATGGCGGCATGACAGCCCACGTGGCATTACTTTGTATTTGCACGACACACCCACACAGACAGCTATATTCCTCACACAGGTCTACATCTGCTTATCCACACTAAATGTTCTTTCATGTACCATATGTATGCATTGTATTTGCGCTTTCCGTCAGTGGCGGGGCTCACGTACGACTATGGGGGTCTGGTAATTGTTATGTTGACACTTCATGACACCCTGGGGGACACTTTACCTTTGTGTCTAATTACCTTCCACATTGACCTTCGCAGGGCATACCTTGTCATTCACATTTTCCGGGGTATGACTTATACATGTTTGCCCATTTGTCCTGCTGTCTTTCTTCTCACCTGTCCGCCTAATATCATCAGTTCAGTACATGTATTTCGGACAGGTTAGCTCCTTCATACCCTTGACCTGTTGTCATTATGTGTACACGCTCTGACGTTTGGCCTTTGCCCTTGTTACATTTCACATAGTGATGTGCCTTTCTAGCTGATTGCTGTCTAGGCATTACGGACTGTGCGGTAGGTGATAGTGACCGCTATTTCCATTGCATGATTAGTGACACTCATAACATCCGTATTCATGGCTACGCCAGTATTCGCACAACGGTCTGAGTTTGTATGGGGTATTTATAATGTAGCCCCTATCTGTATTTACTGTACTATGCCTTACTGCAGCTGTGTTATTCTGACAGTTTTCCAGTTATGGGTACCATCTTGGTTGTACGCATGTCCATCCATGGGAATCGCCTACAGGACACTGATATAGGGCTGTACATATTTCCAACTTGCTTTCTGCACTATCCAGTGGATGCTTTGCATCATTATTGAGAATAAAGGCATGTGCTATACCCACATCCCTCCCACGGGGCAGGCCTACGAAATCTCTGCCAAACAACACCTAGGCCCATTTCTGCATACCCAGGTTCCCATGCCTGCAACCCTCTACGGTACACATTACACATGGTTAATGTGTGCGGTACTGCGATGTGGACGCACTTTTATGCACTCCCCACTCTAGGGATATCTGTGCATACGTCCTGCATTTCATGGACACATGTGTCATCACCCTTGCACCTGCTTTTAGTGCATATACAGCTGATTCGTATATGCGGCTGTCACTTCCTTTGTGTCAGTCGTTGCAGGTACTGCGAATGGATAACTTTTTGGAGTCCTACAATGGACACCAATATGCATGTTTAAAGTGTAGGACTTGCTGGACTGTCACTTTCTGGCCAATGATTTTGACTGCTGCTGTATATTCCCCATTCGTGGATGTCTGTTTGATTACCCATATTAGCTATTACTTGGCATATTTATATCCATGTGTCATATATACGGGACATAGGTCTGTTGTGTGTACATATATACATGTAAACTCCTCGTTTCATACCTTGCTTTGTTAATGTCTGTGGGTTACCTGTGTACACAAATCTATACCCATACCATACCTCCCCACTGTACAGCTACTGGCAGAGTGTACGGATGGTTGACCCTTTATCTTAGGTGTGTTTTACATTGACCGGTGTCTATCTGGCAATTTGCTGACATTTCATTTGAGACTTACGGTGGCACCTTCTGACAAGTAGTTCAGGTTACGGATGCATACCCTTCGTCAATCCCTGCTACTATCACACCCGTTATTCTATCCACTTTCTATGTTTGTTTTAGCACATATCCTGTGTTTCTCACTATTTGTACCAGTACTTTGCATGGCATTGTCCGGTTCCATGCTTTCAGAGGCTGACAATTTTGAGACATGTATGACTAACATGGGGGAAACAGCATTAATTTACTCTGCTGTGAGCGGGGGGAAACAGCATTAATTTAGAACCGAATCCTTTACAAAAATGTACTGACTTCAATGGATAGCTGGAAGAACAAGTACAAGCTGCCAAAGTTGTAAAACCAGGTTTATTCCAAACGCACAAAACAGAGAACACTCCAAGGTAACAGCACCAGTTCACCAATGACCTAGGTTTCGTCCCAAGGAAATGACTTCATCAGATTGGTGAAGTAGTACTGCTCATTTATACAAGAGTAAATTAATTAATTACACTCAATTTATTCTGTTAAAAAGACAAAGCACAAAATACATCCCCTAACCATAAGGAATTTACTAAACTAAAAATTAAAAATTAGTAGGTTAAAACATCCTGTTAATTCATGTATGTTTACTAAGTTAAATTGTTGCTTGTAGTTACTTAAAAAATGAGTGATGATGATAATTGTGTGTCCGCATGGTTCCACACTAAATCTTCCTACCCTATATAAGTTGATACCCTGTGTGTACTATAGATGCCCTATGCATGTATATTATATGTGTTCTAATGTATATAATTTCTACTAAATTAAAAAATCTATGACAAGTCTATGACAATGAAATGATGAATGTTTATATAATGTATAAATAATGCTGATTAAATACACGTGTCCTAGGTAAAATGTTAGTGTAAAAGGTTAACCATCCTGGCACCCTACACTCAGTTTATAACCATAAAATACTATATGTTCTGAAGGTTTTTTAACCTAAGCCAGGGCTTGATTGAAAGAAATTCATTCAGGCCTGGGTCATGATATGCGTCAAGTCTGAGTTGCCATGTGAGCTCACTCATATCTAAGTGGTATTGGGTTATTCTTCCCTGTTGGTCAAGGAACACCTGTTGGATCACACAAAATCTAAAATTGTGTCCATCATTGGCCATGACATGTCTTGCTAGGGCGTTTGTTGATTTCTGATGTTTTATATCCAGAATATGTTCTTTTATTCTATCCCTAAACCTTCTACAGGTTTTCCCTACATAAAATGCCCTGCATTCCTGTCACTTTGCTACATATACTAAGTTTTTGCTGTAACAATCAAAATGCCCATTGATTAAAATGTCAAATTGGTTAATAGAAACTGTGTGTCCTGATGTCCATATATATTTACAAGTTGTACATCTACCACACTTGTAATTCCCCTTACATTTGTTACTCATGACCATTGTGTCAGCCATGCTTCTTTCAAAAATGTCCTTTAACGACATGTCTTTCTTATATACAAACTTAGGCTTGTGTAAAAAGAGCCTCGGTTCCACCTTATTGTTGTGAAATATCCCCCAATACTTCATAACTATATTAACTAAAAACTCAGAATCCATATTGTATTTTAAAATGTATAAAATAGTATCGCTTCCATTAATATTTAATTCACTGTTACTTTTAGAATACCCAAATTGATCTATATTGGATGTAATAATTGTAACCATTATCTTATTTCTTTTAAATATAATTTCCTTAATTAAGCATTAATTTACTCTGCTGTGAGCGGATCACACACGCACAGGCGCACTTGCATGTCCTTATTGTGGGTTACGTGCAGGCGCACATGCATATCCGCATTCTGGGTTACATATGTTTACTGTGTCTTTGTCCTTACGTGGCCTGTATTAGCTGTGACAGTACCAGTGACATATCTCTGATCCGGTTAACGGACGTATGCGAAACACACTTTCACCTTTACATATGTAACTGTCTTTGCGGCAAAGACACATTAGTTACACGTTCACATTTATATGTTCTATACTCGTAATTCAAACGGGACTGCATTCACGTTGGCCGGTTGCTGTGACCACTACACGTTTGGTGTTCTGTCTCATTTATATGCATACCCATGGTACATAGCTACATTAACATATCCCCCCCGCACTCACTTACGTCACAGGCATCCATTCTCCTGCTGGGAAAAGTGTGGTACTACATGTTACACATTCCCTATTCCCTAATGCTCTTGACCCAGGATGCATATGGCGTAACCGCAGGGATATTCAGAACACAAAGGCTTATAGTCCCGACGCATACAGGTCTTTAATTGTCAGGGTGTTCCTGTGGTGCTCTGGGATTGGTCTTGTCCGCCTAGTGTACAGCACTGCCCTGACCGTGTACGAATGTCAGACGAGGCACATGGGCGCAGTTTGTCCATGTTTATTATACCATGACCCCCCCATTATTCCATACCGTGCATGCTGATTGGCCAGCGTGCCCGTTGTAAATTGAGTTATACTAATGGAAGACGGTCCGGTCGCCCGGACCTTTTTCCATTACTATAACTCGGTATTTAAAACCTGTCTCGCTATGTTAGGTGGGTTTAACATAGCAAGACAGCTTTAAATAAACAATGGAGGTGTCCGTTGCTTACTTTAAAGCTGTCTCGCTATGCTAAACACATGTAACATAGTGAGACAGGTTTTAAAAGAAAGCATCGGGGAAATCAAGCTCTCTGTTTCTTTTTTGTGGTGTTTTGCTATGTTAACTGGGTTTAACATAGCGAGACAGTTTTAAAATTAGCAACAGACATCTCCGTTGCTTATTTTAAAGCTGTCTCGCTATGTTCAGCCCATGTAACATAGCACAACACTACAACTAAGCGATGGAGATCTTGCTTTCACCCGTTGCTGTTGCCCACAGCTGTGGTGTACTGCGCAGGCGCGCAGTACATCAGCACTGCCGCGGATGCCAGACATCTGCGGAAGGGCAGCAGACAGGCATTATACTATGCCATTATTTAAGAAAAGTAATAGTTTCTTTTCTTAAATAATGTCATGGTATAATAGCAATAACCCACTTTTGGGTGTAGGTGATGCTGTATTTACCCACAGTTGGCTTTGTTTGGTCCCGAGGGCGACACCGTGGGTATATCCAGCATTACCCACACCCAGGCGTGGGTTATTGCTATGATATTCAATCTGTGTTTACAGACACGGGTGTTTGGACAACCGACAATAGCTTATGCTGTTGGCATTCAATGATGTGGGTGGTGCTGTTTGCATACAATGATGTGGGTGGTGCTGGTTATCATACATATTCCATGTTGTGCATTGTTCCCATTCACAATTGTCTATTCCCTGTAGTCATTCATACGTGGATAGTTATGTAGCACATGACTGAACTATGTATTACCTGCTGGTATGCTGTGTTACAGTGAACATATGTGACGGTTGGTTACAGTCTATATGTGTACGTACCTCTGTGATACTGGGGACTACCACACATCCGTCGCAGCATTTCATGCGTATGTACATACTATTATTCGGTGGCCTGTAGAAGCTTGTGAGAGCACTGATTACATGTGTCCCTATTTGTGCAAGCATCGTGTTAGTCTTTGCCCAGCTTTTGTTGCTGTCATGGGTTGGACGGTGGTGTTGGTGTGTCATTGGGTTGTATTTATACTGCCGATACTTCAGTGGGGGGTAGGGTTAGCACTTGCTCCTCTTTGCGGGGGAGGCCCCATTATGGACATTTGTGTCCTGCGTCAACACTTGACACGTGCCATATGTCCTGTGATATTCACACAGTAGTGTATTTCTTACCTTCATTACTATTTGCATGTTACAGGCATTTTGTATCTGGTACACATGACTATTATATTGGATAGCTTAAGCTATTCACATGCTATGCAATAACCTTTCATTCTGGCATATACGTGTTATTCTATCCTTTGCATTGGCCGTGGGTGTTTTACCATGCAAATCCACACATATCTACGAGTGTTGTCCCACCTTGACAATCTGTACATGTGGCAACTCTGCTGGGGTGGCCTGCTTGGTGGACAGCTGTTCCACCCTGTGTATTATGTTTGGCATGTCTGCATAGCTACTCATCAGTACCGTGGCTACACATACTGCTTTGTCCGGATGTGTACAGTTATGGACACCGTGGCGTGTGAACACCTATGGGGTTTCGACAGGTCAGTAACCACACGCGGGATGTACACATTCTGCCGACACATTCATATGCAGCCATTTGGATTTCAATACCTGGGATGGGATGTTGACATATGTGGGGTACATATTTGCAAGCCTGTCACTGCCTAGGACAACACTTCCTACTACATATGGGGTATACCCGCTCTGTGTAGGTGTGCAGCTGCGCATGGCTGCTAGCTGGATTGGTTGACATTCGGACATGGGTGCGGGTTACGTGCTATGATGTGGTTGTTGTGTATTACATTTGCATGCATGGGTTCTGCTTCTGGATATTCCGATTCGGCATATGCCATCCTATGTGTATGTGACAGTTACGTTGCTGTGTATAGCACATTTTACTATACATATGTTTGTCTGTGTTTGGGATATCTAGTTTCTTTATGGTTGTTATATGGCGACGACTGCTCGGCTGTGTACTATCACTACCACTGTGGGACTGCTGGTGACCATGCCATGGGGCTGGTCGTGTGTATTTGCGGCGCGCTGACATGATGCAGTACACCTCCAATGGGTATGACTGCTGACAGTGCAATACGTAACGGACACAGTATTCTAAGTATCATGTGTTCCATGAACGGGAACATTTTGTATGTCGTGCATTTATGTTTTGGTTCTCCATTTTGTGTGGATGGGTACTATGTAGCATACTTTGCATACGTTTCATTATCCACGGACACTGGTAGGTGCGGTTACTTTTGCAGGCGGCCTGTAAGAGTCAGCACATTACGTTGCTCATCGCCTACCGACTTGGCCACGCCTCCGAGCGCAACCTAGTTAAGCTCCCTAGACTCGCGCACGTGCCCTATGCACGTGGTTCTGGTTGCAGCGCACCCTCATTACTATGCATGTCGTGCTGCTACAACATTTGTACGCTGCATGGCCGGCGCAAGCCTTACACCGGCCTTGCGCCGAGCTTCATGAATCCGGGGAATGATGTTACTATATATACCTATATATACATATACATATATATATATATATATATATATATATATATATATATATATAATGATGTTACTATATATATATATATATATATATATATATATATATATATATATATATATATATATATATATAATGATGTTACTATATATATATATATATATATAATGATGTTACTATATCTATATATATATATATATATATATATAATATATATATATATATATATATATATATATATATATATATATATATATATATAAATACTTATGTTACTATATATATATATATATATATATATATATATATATATATAAATACTTATGTTACTATATATATATATATATATATATATATAAATATGATGTTACTATATATATATATATATATATATATATATATATATATATATATAAATAATGATGTTACTATATATATATATATATATATATATATATATATATATATATATATATATAAATAATGATGTTACTATATATATATATATATATATATATATATATAAATAATGATACATTATATATATATATATATATATATATATATAAATAAAGATGTTATTTTATATATATATATATATATATATATATATATATATATATATATATATATATATAGATATATATAGATATATATATATATATGGGTCCACTACAGAATCCCGAAAGCTCATAATCCCGAAGCCCAAAATCCTGAGACCAAAATCCCGAAAATTCAAAATCCCGAAAGCCCAAAATCCTGAAACTCAAAATCCTGAAAACACA